>NW_010307263.1:0-23340 GCF_000700745.2 Antrostomus carolinensis
ACAGGGCAATTGCTCACCACCCACCGACCAAACCTGGCCTGTTCTCAGAAAACAATCCCAAAGGAGCAACAATCCCAAACTGAAACCGCAATCCCGAGAGAGAGAGAGCCCAAGCTAAAGTCAGAGAGATCCAAAAGAAGAAGAGATCCTCATTAATATACTGGTCATGATGTGATATGATATGGAATAGCCTACTGGCATATCCAAACGCCAATTTAGCTTATTAATTTAAATATTCCTTGCCCCCTAGATCTTGCAATTGCAGACTAACAAAACACAAAGTCCTTCAACTTCCAGTGACAAAATGAAAACACCAGTAAGTTATCAACATTTTTCTCATAACAAATCCCATGCTGAAACCCAAATACAGCGCTATTCTAGCTACTTAGAAGAAACCTAGCTCTGTCTCAGCTAGGTTTCAACCAGGACATATCAGTGTGTTCTTTCTTTTTATTTCATATAGAGTTTGCAAGTTGTTTGGGTTTTACTTCTGTGTCTTTGTGCAACACTGAGCAGCTTTGTCTTGATATCCAGATAGAGTTTCTAAAGTGCTACAAGTAAT
The DNA here is from genome assembly GCF_000700745.2 of Antrostomus carolinensis. NCBI lineage: Eukaryota > Metazoa > Chordata > Aves > Caprimulgiformes > Caprimulgidae > Antrostomus > Antrostomus carolinensis. The sequence continues at coordinate 563 of NW_010307263.1, forward strand.
AGCAAGAGCAATCTGCCTCATGATAGCTCTCACGCAACCATTTTTTTAAAGACAGTTAAGTCTCACTCTTTAACATCTTCAGTTCTTAAATCCAAGAGTAAACATCAACTGAAAATCACCTAACAGTAAAATAGCAATTAAAATTAATTCATATCTATGATATTCTTGCATATTCCAGGATGTAAGAAGGGAAACAAAACAAATTTAAAAGAAAAGGTAAAGTAACATGAAAAATAAAAAATCCAATTTTAAAGTGATTCTGCAGCTCTGTTGTTCTTAAAACACTTTTATCTCCATTGTGTCATATCCCTTGATTTCAGACTCATTTTGCATGCACAAAGATTGCCAAAAGAGACCAAAAGAACAGAAAATCCTGAAGAGACATAACAGTGGCAGACTTTGATAAACTAGCAATACCCTTAATTTTAGTCATGGGGTTAAACAATAGAAGAGTAAAATCAGAGCTTTATTACAATCCTACAGACCAAAGAATACAACTTTCTTGAAATCTATTAGAAATACTAGTATATGAACTAGGTTTAGTTTCAACACCTGTTTTTTTGGCCTTTCCCTGGAAAACACAAGGGATATCTAGCTGTTTTCCTGGATAATTGAATTATTTCACTGTTCTGATTAGTAAAGATGGTCAGTTTATCCAGAGACATTACATTTATTTTTAGCTAGGCACCCTTTATGCAACTTTATGCATCAGATGTGTAGATTTTCTTCTCTTTACCAATTCCAGTTTCATAGGAGCCAAAAGCAAAAAGCACAGTTTCTTCCCATTGTCTTACAAATAACTTTTTCTGCTGGTTTCTTCCTAGAAGTATTTCATTTACAATCTTATTTCCATTCTTGTTCCTGTTCCTGAAGGCCTGGAGCACCTGTTGCTGATTTATTATTTCTCAGAGGCCTTGTAGCAGCTGTTCTGCCTCTTTGCTTATAGCCCCTGAGGGGTGCCAGTGCATTTGGGCTATGCAGGCAGGCTGATGGGTATGCAGATGGAACTGTATACCTTGAACTGAATGGGGGTTTAGATGAATCTGAAAAATTCAGTACACCCCAAGGGGAAAAAAAATGAATAATAAGAAGATTAATTTCTAAGTTTAATGCAAGAATTGTGCATTTTGTCCAAGGCAAACCTAAGTATTTTACTATGTGAGTAAAAATAAATGCATCTTATTAGTGGTATTTCTTTAACATGGGTAAACCATGTTAAAGAATTGGTTTAAACATTGGTTTGAATTGGTTTAAACATTGAATTGTTAACTGGTGTGCTTTGTGTTGCTTTCCAGCAGTTCTGAAAAATTTAACCATTTCTTTCAAGTTCTCCTGATGTGTTTGTTTTATTAATCTGTGTCTACTTAGCTGGAAGCTGTTTCTGAAATATACTGTCTTTGTGTTATGTTATATACAATATAGTTATGTATATAAGCATATAATGTATATATCTGGCACAATGCAGGTAGGTGTAGTAATAAATGGTCTTCATCATATTCTTTACAGTCATTTCACATTTATTTCTATCACTGGATCTTTTTAGTGAGTTACACTATGTATCCAAGGGCAGTTTTATTTTTTGTATTTATTCTGACTTGTGCCGCAGTACTTCACCTATATTGTAAAAATATACGTTCTCAGAGATAAGCAAAAGAGACCATATACACTAGCAGCTTAATGCCTGCCAGATGACATACAGTGAAAGCATTTGGTGAAGGTCTAGACTGACTAATAATACCCAGAGGCTAACAGCATGCACTTGCAATGTTAATATTGTTGGTTCACACATATCATGACACCCATGGTAAAAATATTATTCTGCTTAAGTCATTATGTAAGACTAAAGCCTAATTCAAATACACTTTTGATATTTTGAAACTTCTGTTTTTTTCTTAGCCCCACTGATGAAGTTTTACAGTTAGTTGTTTATTATTTTCTCTTTCAAAACCACTGAAGGCTGTGTCTGAAGAAGTAGGTAAGTGTAACACCTGAGGAAAGCCCCAGAAATGTTGAACTTAAAATGGCATAAATTTTCTGAATTAAGCTTGCCTTTCAGTGAGTTTCTCTGTTAATTTGATGGATTCATATATTCTACAAAAACTAGTTTGATAAGATTTGTGAAAGAATTCAAGATAACATACCAACTTGACCATTTAATATATTGAAAATGGCTTGAAAAATTTTCTAAATTCTCTACAACTTTCACATTTTTACTAACAAATATTATTAAATTTTAATCTGCAACAGCAGCAGAGCTTCCATGTAGGTACTGACTCCACTAAGCCTTCTAAGGTTCATTTCACCTCCAAAAAAAATGGAATTGCAAGGCTCCTCACAATTTCAATTAGACTACTACTCTAAGAACCTACTATCAGTCCACATTGGTTTTAACCAAACAATTAAAATACAAAAATAATAAGCCACAGGTAGTTCTACATAACCTTGTTCTGTCTAAAAGAAGCATCTCTTTTTACACAGTGCAAACATGTACATAGGAAACATATAAAGGGAAATTTGACACTAACTGTCTTAGGAGCAAGCAGTCACAAAAGAGAAAAATCTAATCATACCAAAGGCATGCAAGTCTTCTAAAGCCAATGAATCAAAAAAAGTGGAAGATATCTTGTTATTAGATAAAGCTAAAATATATATATAAAAAAAACCAAACCTGATACCCGATATTGTAAGATATTTGGTAGTCTGTGGTGTTACTGTGTATTTTTTGTCTGGATTCATCTGAAAAGCTCCCTCCTTGGCAGAGGTCAAGAATTGAACAATACCCCAGAAGTCTTATCTAAATTGAGTATTATCTTCATTTTCATGAAGTCGTTTTGTTACTTCCTGTTAGCTCAACACGAAGGATAGTGTTAATCTTACTAGTCCCTTTATCACATAGTAGCAAGATAGTGTCATCAGCATATAAGCAAATAAAAGATTTATCGAAGTTGAGAGAGAGGAATTCTATGCAGACCCAAAGAACAGAATAGACACTTGAACAACTCCAATATTGATTGTGGCATTTGAGAAAAATCTGTGGCTTAAAATTGTTGCTTCTTTATGCAAAATTAGATTGCAATCATAACAATGGTAGGTTATTAATACCAAACACAGAGACCTACCTTCACAGATGTTGTAATGAACTTGTGTACGTGCAAAAGATTGTGGAATGTCAGTCTTGTATTTCAACAACATATCTGAAGAGGAAAGTATTTTGTTTGTAAAATGACAGAACTAGAAAATCATCTCTATATGGTCAAGGACCATTACATAAAATTGACTGAGAAAATGGACAAAAATCCATCTGTGACTTTAACTTCTAATAGAAAGGTAAATTATATTAAGTAATAAATAATTCCAAGGAAATTAAAAAGTGAAATTCTTATCACATGACCGCAACAGACCTTTTTTCACACAAAAACTTTGGTCGTTGATAGTCATTAGTGAAAGGAAATCAAAACTTATCACCTTTCCAATTCACATTAACTTCTCTAGATGGGTATGAAAAAAAAAATCCAACCATATTAATTAACACAGCAATAAAGTGATGCATCCTTTAATGAAACAGATTATTACTATTATTCAGAATTTAACAAATTTTTTGCTTTATTTGAAACTACAGAATGAATATTAAATTATATGTAGTTAGAGAAGGCTGTCAGAGGAAGCAGAATTTTTAAGGGAAACACATTAACAATTTCAAAATACAGTGAAAAAGCCATCTAACCATACTGTGTCTTTTTTATTTTGATGCTTTCACCAACAGCACCTTTTAGAGAGTCTGAAATTTAAGAAATAAGATTAAAGAAACTTGAAATTCACTGTAATTTTTATAAAGTAGTCCATTCATAAATTCCACTGCAAATGTGACAGTTTCCAAGTGAATGATCCCTTTCAAGAAGACAAAGAATCCTGTATCCTGTCACAAGATAACATCGACACATTGATTTACCATTACCCTAAGCCTTGTAAAATATTAGTGATAGTTACATCTGAGTAAGAGGTAAGAATCTAGTTTCAAAACTGTGTTAACAAGATTGGTTTAAAAGGATAGCAAGCACAATTTCAATTATATTTTTGTTATAAGTTTTGCACAATAATACTTTGCATTAAAATATAGAGACATTTTGTTTCCAGAGTTTATACAAGACTTTACAGTGGAGCTCAGTGCCCAAGAAGAAGAATGTAATGGCATTTCAGACATGTAAGGATCACTCATCTTGAGATTAACTACTGACTAAGAATACCACAAGGGTTTGTGTAGAGCTCAGATCATATCTTAAAATCCTGTGAAAGAATCTCAGATATCCTAGGATATATAAAATGGTACTGCATGCACACTTACACAAGTGAATTTGCCATCAGTAATTTATCCTGAAGAGATTCTTATACCTGCATGTAACTACAGAATATCTTTGTTGATATTTGATGTGCTACTGGGAGAGTACGATACTAAACAGTATAAGAATCTCAGGCCTGATCTAATTTTATATATTTTCTACATGTAGGAAGTTCCAACTAGCTGGATTTTTTTTATTTAAATTCCAGTGTCTAAATTATAAATTGACTAATGCAAGTTTATTGTGTTGACTAAATGATATTTAAATTAGTCAGTTTTTCATGCAACTAGTTGAAATAAATAAAAGCAAATTTGAAATGGTAATTAAAAAGCCTAAAATATAATTAAATCATCTGACAGAAACATAGTATAATGGCTAAATGTTTTCTAGGAAGTCATTCATACTGATATTCCAATACAGAAATCTGTTCCTTTGAGCCACTTTAAGTTTTGGAAATGCAAGTAGTCAACACCTAACCTAAGGATACTGCCAAGTAATTTGAAGTATCTGCTTGCACTGTTTTTTGGGCAATGTAGCACACATTTTTTCCCAAAGACTAATTTATATTTTATTGCAATGTAAGCTATAGAACCTCTATGTCCAAATGCTGTCTAAAAAACATGATTGCTAATTCCAGTCAAAAGAAACAACTGTTAGAAAATTAAGTTTAGTATGCTGCTTTAAATTTCTTCAGTCTTTCAGCTAGCACTCAGCTAAACCAGGAGCAGAAATATATGTTGTTCAAATTGGTTTTACAGAGATCATTCAAAAATTTACCCCAGGAGTAAATGAAAATTACTGTAAGATCTGGCATTATATTTTTATGGAAAAGGAAAGCTGGTCAATGATCTTTGAGCAATGAATGTTACATGCTAATAAGATCCCCCCTAAAACATATTAGTTTCAAACCCTCAAGTTTAAGGAAAGGATCAGTTCTAACACTGGAGCTTACATTTTCAAGCTTTTCTGGAAATACAATAGCCTACACTTTGTAAAAAACCTCAGATTTTTTTCAAAGTAACAAATCTTATGTGTTTACTTTTGAAAAACATAGACCCTAAGGAGTCTTATACAGTCTAGCGGTATGAATAATGAACTGAATTTTCAAACGCTTCCTGCCTGATATCAATACTAGTCCCTTCTTTCTATTCATGCATGGCACCTAACTAAAAAAAGCATATGAATGTTTTCTGTAGGCAGTCATATGCTGTTGCTGTAAAGGAGAAAGTTCAATTTTAAACTTATTTTCCAGTACAAGTCTTTCCCAAGGGATGTGACTTGAGAAATAGTATAAAGGTAGTTAAGTCAATACCAGCTTGACTCCACTGCTCTTGACATCTGTTTATCATTGAGCTTTCAGCAGCTGTTCTGCACTCTTCCACTGACTAGAGGATATTAATATTGCTTGACAACTGCCTGGTGTATGAAATAAATGATTATCTCAATTTTTGCCTAACAGTTGTTGATTCATCCATGGTAACATATTTATGGATCATCCATCATGTATTTAAAAGGTGGACAGCTTCCACTGTACTTTTGGTGGGAGAATATTGGACATTGAAGAAAGACAACCAGTGGAAGTTAAAGGTATAGATAGCTATACAAACAACGCTTACAACTTTAGTAACCTACACATCAATCTTTCAAAGATTACTTCTCTGACTAGAGAACCCTACAGGTGAGTAGGTAAGACCTATTGCCAAAATACAACTTGAATGAGAATCAGCCTCCTAGGTTATTTTATATTCTTATTTGTGGATGTGTTTGCTCTTTAAAAAACTGCTCCTTGTTTTCTGTCCTGTGGGGGGAAAAAAAAAAAAAAAAAAAAGGTAAAGTATAAGCAACATACAAGTCAAAGAAGGGGTTCTATTTAAAAATATTATTTACTTATAATGGCTTCTGCAGCTGACTGATTGGGCAATGTGTATGTGTGTGCCACAAAACACTGTTTAAAAATAAAATTGAGCTCTAAAAGAAGAACTTAAACATTCAGTTATAGCTCACACAGACTTATTTCCTACCACTCATTTTCCCAACCCCTATGAAACATATCCAAATATTTTAAATTTGGACATGGCAAAAAACCTGTTCTCCTTTGTCTCTTTTCATCACTGAGCACAGTAGAAGGAATTCAATCCACCACTTCTTTCTCCTCTACATTTTTTTCTTTAAGGATTTTGGGTTTATTTGGAGAGGGGGATCTCCCTTCTATGGATTTATTTTTCCCTTCTGTAGATTTATTTTTCCCTTCTGTAGATTTAAAAATATCTTTGTATTAATTCAATAAAACTGTACTACAACTGATTCTTAAAAATAATTATTTTGTTTACTTCTAACCTAAAACTTTGCTGTATGATGCTTTTAGAATGACCAGTTGTAGTGGGTTGACCTTGGCTGACCTCCAGGTGTCCACCAAGCCACTCTATCACTGTCTTCCTCAGCAAGACACAGAAGGGAAAAATCATGGGTCAAGACAAAGGCAGTTTAATGAAAAAAAAAAAAAATAATAATAATAATAAAAAAGTAAAGGTCGTACATGGAAGCAAAGGAAAACAAAAGATTTATACTCTACTTCCCATCAACAGGTGATGTCAAGCAACTTCCTGGGAAGTAAGGGTTTAGTACATGTAGCAGCTACTCCCAGAAGAAAAACACCACCATAACAGATGCCCCCCTGCCTCCTCCTTTCACTTAGCTTTTATTGCTGAGCAGATGTAATATAGTATAGAATATCACTTTAGTCAGTTTGGGTCAACTGCCCTAGCTATGTCGTCTCCCAGGCTCTTGCCCATCCCCAGCCTACTGGCCTTTGGAGGTGAAGGAGAGATTTTGGAAAGACAGCCTTGACGCTGTGAGAGCACTGCTCAGCAGTAGCCAAAACACTGGTGTGTTATCAACACCTTTCTAGCTACTAATACAAAACACTCTGAGGGCTGCTGTGGGGAAAATTAACTCCACCTCAACCAGACCCAATACAGCAATGAAGTGCATCTTAGATTGACAGCTAAGAATTCTCTTTGTTCCTCTTGCCCTTTCACCCCACCGTATTCTCATTGTATCTTTGTACCTGCAATGAAAATTTCAGTCAGAATTATGGGGAAAGCCCAGTGGATTTATATAAAATAAATATATCAAATATTTCATTCCTCATCTCAACTTCAATAATATTTCATAACAATTGTAAATCTTTTATCCTAAACTATGTCTCAGTCCCTGTATGTTTTTTAATTCTCTTTCCTTCTCACGCTTAAAAAGTGTAAAAGATGTAAAAATAAAAAGAAAACATAGTAGCTGTAAAAATAAAATGTAAAAATAAAAAGAAAACATCCCTGGTCCTTCTCTTCAGTAATATAACTTACAAATTATCTCTTCTTCACAATATTATAAAAAACACAAAAACAAAAAAAATCCATGGGAAATTATCTAATTACCTTTGAGGATCTGAATTCTTAACAGTAGTTCTGAAGAGTAAGTAAGTACTCTCAAAGATAGTACAATAGATATAGAGAATCCATGTTTCAAGAACAAACTACACTACATAAACTAAATTAAACTACGTTAAATGAAAACTGTATTAAAAACTGAATGAAAACTATATTCAAAACTATTTTAATATTACTCCAGGTATAAGCAGCATTTCTTACTATCAAAGATTCTGAAATTCAGATCAAGATTTTAGATACTTAAATATATGTACTTATATTCATCTAAGTGAAAAAAATGTTTTGAAATGACAAAAATTTAATCCATTTGCAAGTTCTAACAAGGAAAAGGTCAACTCAAGTAGGACAATTACTACTATAAAGTTTCAAAGCAGTTTGGTAGAAATCACACAAAGACACTCAGAAGTGTATTATCAGACTGATTTCAAACAGTTTTTGAGTCTGTTTCTGGAACTTTGTCAGTATAATATAATCATCAGTACAATATCTAACAACCCTGACTACATACAATATCCCGGACTTTCAGTCTTAACTTTGTATCAGATCCCAAAATTTACCTTGCATTTACAGCTAAAACTTCTAGTTTCCAAAATAGTATACAATATAATTGAAGACCCATTCAAATTTAGTTCTCTGGGGAAATAAAATATGTTGGATTTCTGGCTTTTGTCTGTGTTTTCCACAGAAGATTCACAGTGGTCACAGTTTTGACTGTTAAGACATCACTGAAATAATTATTTAGAAATTAAGGATACTGGTCACATATATATTTGCTGGTGGCTGCATTCCAGATTTTTTGAGATTAACCAAATTCAGGCTTCTACTCACTCAGGATTGCTTTCTCCAACACCCTGATATATCATTTGTTGACAGTATTTTCCCCACGTATCTAAAGTAATTTTATATACAAATATTTATCTTTATTGAACCACATAAACCACAACTGAGAAGATAATTCTTGAAAGAGATGTGTAAAAATTTTTAAACTTTCACCTCAAAAGTCAGATGAAATCTGATGGATATTATTTCTAATGTCAGTATGACACTGAATCAACTTAAGTCAAATATTTAGGCATTACATGTTACATCAGAACTTTATGAATATAAAAGATATAAAAAAATACAAGTTACTTAAATGAGAAAGAAATGTAGTCATAGAGCTGTAACAATAATAAACAGGTAGAAAAACAACGTCCTTAGGCATTGCTTGATCATGACCCTTGTACCTTTTTTTCTAACCTCCAGTACAGCCTATGCTGGTTCATGCTACAAGCTTGTCAGATCTTTCACACTAAGTTGCATGTTATATGTATCACTATGTAAATTTCTAAGAATAAGTATGGAAACAGAGAAAGGAGAATTAATTCCTTGAAAGTGTGTTTTTTCAAGGAGTATCTCTGTAAGATTACAGCTCTACCTTGGAAGTCCCAGTCTGAAGGAATGTTAAAAATCAGAAGTTCTGATCTTAGGTTTATTAAAACTCCCATCATTTACACTGCAGAAAGTATGACAATGCAAGTTCTTTTCTATTTTCTAACTACATTTATCTCTTTAATTTTCTATTATTCTTTTATTTTGAGCCTTATCTGAATTAAGTTGTGTAGTATTATAACTTTTAAAAAACTTTGTCTTCATGAAGTTGGACGCATCTATCCATGTAGTTTATAAAGCTTTTTTGTGTTTCTAATAAAGACTCATATATGTTTAAGTAATTATTGCTTTTTGTTTTATATATTATACAAAGTAACACAGAAATGCAACTTTCCTGGTTTTGCTAGGGTAGAGTTAACTTCCTTCTTAGCAACTAGAAAACACTATGTTTTGGTTTCAGGGTGGGATATGTTATGAGAAGAATGTTGATAACGTACAAGGTCATCATGTTTGAGTAGTTTGCAGGTTGAGAAGGACTGGAAGGGTGGAAGCAGAGTAATTAGCAAAACCCAAAATTGGCATTTGTATATGCCAATGAGATAGTCAATACCATATTATGTCATGTTCAGTATATTAATCAGGGTTGACCAGAAAACAGGGATATTCTCCTGGGGAATCTCTCAGGTTCACTCTTCTGGGATTGTGGTTTCAGGTTTGGGGTTCCTTTTCACTCCACTGGGTTTGCTATAGGTGGATTGTGAGTAATTATACTGTGCATCACTCATTTATATATATTATTATTATGATTATCATTATGATGATGATTATTATTACTATTTTATGTTTATTTTACTCCAATGATTAAATTGTTATTATCTCAACTTACAAGTCTCCTTACCTTTACCCCTCCAATTCTTTCCACTATCCCCTGAGTGTCAGGGGAAGGGGTGCGAGTGGCTGTGTGGTGTTTGGCTGACAGCCAAGTTAAACTACTACAGTCTTTTTGGCAGCCAACGTGGGGCATGAAATGTTGAGATAAGAACAGTTTTGACAAAAGTGCGTTTGAAAGAAATCTGCAACAGGCATTCATTATGATGATTTGGTGGTCAGTGGTCAGAAAGTTGTATTGGATTGCAGAGTTGCTTTTTGAGTTCTTTGAATTGGCATCTTACATGTTGTTTATACTGTTTGCCATCCCTAGGTGTTGGTTTGGGGTTAAGAGTATTGTTTTGCTGTGTGGTACAGTGCTGGTTGGTAGTATGATTAAAAGATGGATAGTAAGACAGATTTTGTACCTGTATTCAGAGGTGGCAGTTGGCACACAGAGCGAAGCGGCAGAACCCGCTCCATCTCTATGTTGCAAGAGACATCTGATAGGTGTTATTACTAATTATACCAGTGTTTTTTTTCTCTCTGAGACAATATATTGGGGGAACATCTTCATTCAAGTTCCCATTCTCCTCCAGATTGATTACCAAAGTGTTTGAGAATTTTGAATATTCTTGGGATACTTAAACCAGCATAATTGTTCTGCTAGTTCTCCTGAATGCATGTCAGGTTTTAATGCATGTCAGACTACTTAGCAGAGCAACCCATCCACTGCCAGTGTTACCCTCGTGCCTGCTACCATTACCTCAACCTCAGTGACAAATACTATGGCTGCTCCAACCCCAGCAACTGCTACAGTTGTTTCAACACCAGTGATAGACACTGCAGCCTCTCCAATCTCTACAAGCAGGAAATTTGGCTATTCCAACCCGTGCGACAGACACTGCAGCTACTCCAATGCCATCAAGAAGTGCTACAGATGAAGCAGAAAACAAACCTGTCCCAGTATCAGTTGCCCTTGTACAGAAAAAGAAATGGGCACATAAGTCAGTACATTTACAAAAAGATGAAGATCATGCTTATGATCTTCCTAAGGCAGGAGAGGAGGAGGAAGAGAAGGAGGAAAGAGAAGTTGGAAATGGAGACAAGACAATAACCACCTGATCTCTACTCCTGATTGAGCTGTGGGATATGTGGAGATATTTCACCCATTATCAAGATTATCAAGGCGAGCGCCTCATTAATTGGCTGCTCAGATGCTGGGATAATGGGGCCAGTATCATGGAGTTTGGTGGTAGAGAAACCAAGCAGCTGGGATCCCTTCCTAAGGAGGTGGTCATTGATAAAGCAATTGCAAGAGAAGAACCAACTGACAGTCTTTGGATGCGGCTCTTGGCAGGTGTGAAGAAGAGGTATCCCTTCAAGGATGATATTACATGCAATTCGGACAAATGTGTCAACATGGAGAGAGGGATTCAGTACTTGAGGGAACTAGCTGTGCAGGAGCTGATTTACCATGACCAAAGGGACATGAAGTTACGACCAGTGCACAATATAGTGAAATGTCATATGGAGTGCACAAGCATCATATACCAACTCATTGGCAGTGACAGAATTAAAAGATGAGGATGCACCAACTGAAAATGAAGTAGCTATTCAGCTGTAGGGATTTGAAGACAGTCACTCTTTCTCTACACGAGCCTGTGTCTTGGCTGTGGAAAAACTACCAGATATCCTGTAGAAACACGTGGAGAAACTGTCACAAGAGTTCCAGCAATTCTAGGATAGGCTCTGGCCTCCACGCGTTTGGACCTATGTCTCAGATGTTAGGAGCGTTTCCCTGCTCAAGAGAGATGGTATATACCACGGGGCACACTGTGGTTTTACTTGCATGACCATGGAGAAGACATGGGAAAGTGGGATGGGAAACCTACCTTGATCCTGCAGGCACAAGTACCTGAGCTGCAAAGAAAAACAAGTACAAATAGAAATACTTCTGATCCTTCTAAGAAAACTGCTGCTCCAGTCTCCAGTGCACAATTACCCAGACAGAATAGGAAGGCTGATCTTACTCTTATCTTTTCCTTGAGCCTAATCTATTTGATCATATTTCAAAAGAAATGAGTGATGAATATGATGACCAGCATTAGAGGGGCCCTGCCTCCAGCTAGGTGGAGGAGAGGGATAACCTAGTTAATAGACTGTGTGGATTCGTTGGCCTGGCACATCTGACCCCCAGGAATCTGAGGCTTTAGTGGACACTGATACCCAATGCACTCTAATACCATCAGACATTAAAGGAGCAAAATCTATCTGTATTTCTGGAGTCACAGGGGAGTCCCAACAACTGATTGTAATGGGGACTGAAATGAGCCTGACTGGGAATGATGGGCAAAAACACGCCACTGTGACTGGCCCAGGTGCTCCATGCATCCTTGGCATAGATCACCTCAGGAGAGGGCATTTCAAGGACCCAAAAAGTCACACCACCACTGAGCGCTGCCATGCCGGACATGTCAGAGATCCAGTATCCTTGGAGTCCAAGGCAGCCAAGTGGCACGCCACCACAGACATTGCTTATGCATTTTTCTCCATTCCCCTGGCAGCACAGTGCAGACCACAGTTTGCTTTCACCTGGAGAAGGATCCAGTACACCTGGAATTGGCTGTCCCAGGGGTGGAAACATAGCCCTACCATGTGCCATGGACTGATCCAGACTGCCTTGGAGCAAGGTATAGCTCCAGAACACCTGCACTGTTGACATCACTATGTGAGGTGATACTGAAGAAGCTTTTGAGAAAGGGAAGAAGATAATCCAAAACCTTCTGAGAGCTGGTTTTGCATTAAAACAAAATAAGGTCAAAGGACGTCTACAGGAGATTCAGCTTTTACGGATAAAATGGCAAGATGGACATCACCAGATCCCAATGTATGTTATTAATAAAATCACAGCTACATCTCCACCCACTAACAAAAAGGAAGCACAAGCCTTCTTAGGTGTTGTGGGTTTCTGGAGAATGCACATTCCCAACTACAAACAGATTGGAACTCCTTTCTACCAAGTGACCCAAAAGAAGGATGGTTTCACATGGAGTCCTGAGCAATAACAAGCCTTTGAACAAACTAAACAGGAGATAGTCCATGCAGCCTGTGATAGTTTCACTGGTGTAGCCCTTGGCTAGCAGTCAACACAGCTGTTCACCCACTTCCTCCCCACCCCCAGGGGATAGGGGAGAGAATTTGGGGCAAGGATAAGCAGTCTTGTAGGTTGAGATAAAAACAGTTTAAAAATAGAAATAAAAGAAAACTTAAAAAAACCCAAAAAACAACTAATATTGAAACAGTAGTGAAAATGATAACAGTAATAAGATATGCAAATAAGTGATAACCCAGTGCAACTGCTTGCCACCCACTGATAAGCCCGGCCCATTCCCCGATAACAACCCCAGAAGAGGAATAATCTGGAACAGGACAGCCAAACATGATGGCCTTCAGCTCCAGAAGCAACTAATAACATCACTACTTCTATCAATGATGTTCTCATAACAAGTCTGAAATGAAACCAAAACACAGCTCTTCTAATTACTGAGAAGAAAATTAACTCTACCCTAGCAAAACCAGGACACAGCCCTTGGGCCAATCAGAACAGGACAAGATATTAAAAATGTTCTCTACACCGCATCCAGGAAAAATGGCCCTACCTGGAGCCTCTGGCAGAAAGCACCAGGGGAGACTCAAGGTTGACCCCCTGGGTTTTGGAGTCAGGGATACAGAGGATCAGAGACCAGATATACTCCAACTGAAAAAGAGAGTATTGATAGTGTATGAGGGAGTTCGAGCTGCTTCAGAAGTGATCAGTACTGAAGCACAGCTCCTCCTGGCGCCCCAATTGCCCGTGCTGGGCTGGATGTTCAAAGGGAGCGTTCCCTCTACACACCATGCAACTGTTTCCACATGGAGTAAGTGGGTTGCACTGTTCACACAGTGGGCTTGAATAGGAAGCCCCAGTTGCCCAGGGATTTTGGAAGTGATCATGAATTGGCCAGAAGGCAAAAACTTTGGAATGCCACCAGAAGAAGAGATGACACATGCTGAAGAGGCTCCACCAAATAATGAACTGCCAGATAATGAGAAGCAATATGCCCTGTTCACTGATGGGTCCTGTTGTATTGTAGGAAAACATCGAAAGTGGAAAACTGCTGTGTGGAGTCCCACCCAACGAGTCATTGAGGCTGCTGAAGGAGAAGGTGAATTGAGTCAGTTTGCTGAGCTGAAAACCATCCAACTGGCTTTAGAGCAAGCCAAGCAGTTAAAACCTCTCTGGTATGGAGGACAATAGTTAAAATATAAATATGGAGAGGTCTGGTAGATTGACTGTATCACCCTCTCACAAACCCGCAGCGGCAAGCACTATGTGCTTAACATGGTGGAAACAACTGGGTGGCTGGAGATACATGCTGTACCCCATGCTACTGCCTGAAACACTATTCTAGGTCTTGAAAAGCAGGTCTTGTGGTGACATGGCACCCCAGAAAGAACTGAGTCAGACAATGGGACTCATTTCTGAAAAAATCTCATAGACACTTGGGCCAAAGAACATGGCATTGAGTGGGTGTACCACATTCCCTGTCATGCACCAGCCTCCGGGAAAGCTGAACAATACAATGGGCTGCTAAAAACCACACTGAGAGCAATGGGTGGTGGAACTCTCAAAGACTGGGACACAAATTCAGCAAAAGCCACCTCGTTAGTCAACACCAGAGGATCAACTAACTGAGCCAGCCCTTCTCAGTCAAGACTTTTACATGCTGTAGAAGGGGATAAAGTCCCTGTGGTTCACATTAAAAAATATTCTTGGGAAAACAGTCTGGGTTATTCCTGCCTCAGATAATGGTCAACTCATATGTGGAATTGCTTTTGCTCAGGGACCTGGGTGCACATTGTGGATGATGCAGCAGGATGTGGAAATCTGGTGTGGCTCAAGGGGATTGGATTTTATGTGAAAATAGCCTATGGCTTGCATAACATCATTGCTATGGTTGTTGTGTATTATACTAGTGGCTTTATATTAAGGATTTCTCCAGGTTAATGAAGAAGGAACTTCAATGGAACTTCAATCAGAGTTAGTGCCCAACAGCTTTTTCTAGATCAACATCTTCATCCTGCAAACCCTGAGCATGAACTGTGCCAGATACGCCAGCTATGAGTTCCAGATGCACCATGCAACAGAAACTACACACCATCCTCCTGCTGCTGAGTGTCACCTACTCCACTGCCTGAGTAACTCCACATCATCCACATCATCTCTCCTGTCTTGAAAGACTGACATGATAGATGGAAACCAAGGTTATGGACTAAATTAACTCAATAGACATTTTGAAAGAATGGCCTATAAACTAAGGGAATTATATTTGTGTGAATATATGGAAACGTATTAAAAAGTGTGGAACCTAAGCATGATGTAAATGGTATGTTTATCATACACAGTTATGATACTGTTTGTGAGAGAACCTCCATGAAACTTTTGAACTCTGATCAACTGAATACTTTGTAGGGATTGAAGTAAGAATAGCCCCTCTGGTTTTTATAGGGTTTGGGGGTTTTGGGGAGTTTTTTGGGTTTTTTGTTTTTTCTCCTTAATGAATCATTGGAGCTGTGCTTTGAAAACTATTGTCTTAATTCATTATCCTGTTACACAAATAGAAGTCTAATGTTGACTCCACTGACTTCAGAGTCATAATACTGGAATAAAATCCTGATTAATGAGCTCAGATCTGTTATATTTCAGAATGTATTTACTCATGAGGTTTTCAATCACAGCTACATTTTGTTGAGTTTGTAAACCATTATTCCTTTCTGTGAGCTTTTATGTATTTCACAATAAAGCACTCTCCATCTGAAGTACCTCAGATAGCCTGCCAAATTTGCATTGATATATAGAAAAGGAAACAAAACCAAGAACTCTATAAAATCCAAGTTCTCCTTAGGGGCCTGACATTTCTATACTTGAGATACTATTAATGATTCTTAAACTGTAGTGTAAATTTTAGACACAATAAAACTGGACACCTTCGGAATATATAACATGAATAGCTGAAAATGAGTTATATAATTTTCAGGTTTTGTCAATACGGCAAAGGAGGAAATTTTTTCAGCTGTACTAGGATGGTCAAATGAACTTGAGAGACTGCAATCCCCATTCCCTGTCCCCTGTGCCAGCAGCGGGGGGGAGAAGGTACAGAAATCAGGAGCCCAGGAAAAAGGAAGAGGTGGGGGGAAGGTGTTTTAAGATGTAGTTGTTATGTCTCACTATCCTACTCTGATTGATTGGTAATGAATTTGATTTTTCTTCCCCAAGTCTGTTTTGTCTATGACCATAAGTGGTGAGTGAGCCCTCCCTCTCCTTATTTCAACCCACGAGTCCTTTGTTGTGTTTCTCTCCCCATCTCACCAGGTTTGGGGGGGAATGAGTACAGGACCTCATAGTCTTAGCTGTTAGTGAAACCACCACAGGTTGTTGCTAACCTCGGAATCTCTGAAACTTACACTTTTTGAACATTCAAAGATGTTCAAAGGGAATCAACTCAGAAACACCACAGAAATCAATGGAAAGGCACTAACAGTTTTTGCATCAGTAGTTATGTGGGCTTGGAAATGTAAAAAGACTGTAGAATGCTTTACCATACAGTAGAATTCCTCAACATTTTGGATAAAGTGAAATATGTCTTATTTTATAGCATTCTAAGTTGCAAGTTCAACTTGCAGCTTGTACTCTAAAAACTCAAAACAAATATACTTCTTGTGTATTAAACAAATGAAACAATATCTATCTAAAGATCATTAGTACATGTTAAAATGGAACAAGTTTTGAGGGTCTGTGTACTGGTTAAAAAGATTTTGAGAGTTCTACTTTTAAAGGAATTCTTTCTGGTAAATATAAAAGGCATTTTCGAGGAATTATATATTTCAGCATGTGCAGAAGCAGTTTCATGAGGCATAATTGAATACTCAGTAGAGACTGATATAAAAATAGATGTTGAAGCTGCTGTAGAAATAATTTCTAGGCTCTGAGACCTGGGAATTGCAATGTTACTTCGGAAGGAAAGCTCAAGAACTCCTCAGAAGAGGGCCTAAGAAACATTAGAAGGGTACATTTATCTTCCTTCTACCAAAGCAACATAATTTGTAAATGTAGATACAATCAGGTTGATATTTGTATTTTATAGGTTTATTTTGCTTGTTTATTTTGCTTATTTATTTAATTATTCAGAATGATCTGGACTTCTGAACTGGAAGTATATATATACTGTGCATTCCAGCTCCAGACCACCCAGGAATTCCCAATATGATTTATATACTTTAGTGAATTACTATTTCCAGAAAAAATGAGTGCTGCACGATCAGTGTTATAACAAAGAAAATACTAAACTTACTGCAAAAATTCAAAAGGGACAACAAGTTCAATAGATTGCATTAAAAAGTCCCTGCACTTCGATTTCACGTTACTGCAGATGTCATCTTCTCCATTTGTGTTTGTCCAGTCTGTTTGGTAATCTATCAAAAGCTTCTTGGGAGAATAACTTTCTCCTATATGTAAATACATACGTACACACAGTCTTGCATAGAGTACCTTAAACATCACTTGCCTGCATTGTTTGGACTTAAGACCCTTAATTTGTAAAAAAATAATAATATTACTAACCAAAGTTTATTTCTTTGTATACAGAAATTGGTAATGAGCTTTTTACTCCTTAGAGGTCAATCTTCATTATTTCAATATAAACTTTTATCAGACTTCCATGAGTACATTGACATTAGAATCAGGTTTCCATTTCATTTGTCTAACTTCAACTCTTTACTTTTATATCTTTGCTTTTATTTACCTCCAATAAGCTATTGATTTTCTTTGACGGCACCTACCATGATACAGATTATAAAATAATTCAGAAATTACTTCTAAATGTTCTTATGGCTTATGAATTGTCTATTTTTTGAGTTATGTCTCTATAAACTATTGTTATACCTATGCTACTGCCAAAGTTGTGATTGCAGCACAGGTAGATATTATACAATACAGCTGTAATCTGTCTGACTGCTCACAGAATTGGAACTGCAGTTGCAAGGACATCCACTATTGAATATATAACCAGTGATTTAATTCCTATCATTAAACAAACTAGTGAGGTTAAAACTAGCTCAGCTCAGTTAAATCACACCTCTGGATTTCATTGCAGATGTAGCCTGAGGAACTGCAGTTGACTAGGAAGAAATCCAATACAGGAGAAAAACAAGCATAATTAGAGGAGGGAAACTCTGCATTGGAGAATTAAGGTTTTCCTACATCAATCCTTAGAGCATTGAGGAAAAATAAGGAGTTGATTAAAACCAATCAAAATCATTGAAGTTCATTGATCAGAAAAGATTACCAAAGAATGGACATTGATGAAAAAAGTAACCTGATGAGGTTCAATAAGAGCAAGTGCAGAGTCCTTCACCTTGGGAGGAATAACTGCATACACAAGTACAGGTTAGGGGCAGACCTGCTGGAAAGGAGCCCTGTGGAAAGGACCTGGGTGTGCTGGTGGACAGCAGGCTGGCCATGATGAGCCAGCAGTGTGTCCTTGTGGCCAGGAAGGCCAATGGCATCCTGGGGTGTATTAAAAAGAACGTGGTCAGCAGGTCGAGGGAGGTTCTCTTCCCCCTCTATTCTGCCCTGGTGAGGCCACATCTGGAATACTACATCCAGTTCTGGGCTCCTCAGTTCAAGAGGGACAAGGGATCTTCTGGAGAGAGTCCAGTGGAGAGCCACAGAGATGAAGAGGGGCCTGGAGCATCTGTATGAGGAAAGGCTGAGAGAGCCTGGACTCTTCAGCCTGGAGAAGCGGAGAATGAGAGGGGATCTTATCAATGTCTATAAAATATCTGAAGTGTGGGGGCCAAATGGATGGGTCCGGGCTCTTTTTGGTGGTGGCTGGTGACAAGACAAGGGACAATGGGCAAAAAACTGGAACACTGGAAGTTCCATACAAACTTAAGAAAAAATTTCTTTACTGTGAGTGTGACAGAACACTGGGACAGGCTGCCCAGAGAGGTTGTGGAGTCTCCATCTCTGGAGATGTTCAAACCCCACCTGAACGCTTTCCTGTGTAACCTGTTGTAGGGAACCTGCTTTGTCAGGGACTAGATGATCTCCTGAGATCCCTTCCAACCCCTACGATTCTGTGATTCTCTGTGATCCTGTTCTTTTCCCCCTTGGAAATGGAGAAAAAAGCATGGGCTGGGGCAGAATGTCAGGTGTGGAGATAAAGAGGGCATCTGCTTCCCATCTGCTTTACATCTCCAGGTGTTTTTTGAATCAGGTATCAAAAAATCATGTTAATTTGTGTGTACACATGTAAATGTGTACATGTAACCTGTACACAATGTAATGTGTACAGGTAAAAAACTGGTTCCTGCATGCCACTTACCTACAACTACATCTTCCTTTTCTTTCCTTCCTGTATGTAAAGTCTGATTCACTTGAGCCAGTGCATCCATGGAAACTATTTGCTAGGACAAATTTTCCTGCAAAAAAGGATTTCAACTTAAGTGAAAATTTTAAAAGTTGCTCTGAATATTTTAAGTATAAAGGGCAGAAAGCAACCAGGACAATAACTTTTTTTGCCTTCTTTCATAATACAGATTATTACTTAACATTCTACTCCAAAACAGAAGTACCATGGGCATCTGAATACTCAGAAAGTTAATAAAGATCATAATTCTTAATGGAAAAAGTTTGTTTGTGTTTGCTATGTTGAGTAAACTAGCATCTGAAAGGCTGAAAGAACTGCACTCTGATCAAAGGAGCACTTGGATTCTAACTGGATTAATCACACAGATGTTTGTAAGTTTTATTTCCTATGAATCAAGGTTTGATGATTGCTATAGAGAAAGCAATGAGGAAATAGGCCCTTTAGGTCTACATTCAACAGACCATGAAGAATGACAGTTTAATCTAAAACTATTATGTGTACTTTTGTTTCCCTGGTAAATTATCTCATTGTTTCCAACTTACCTTTTCTATGTAAAGCTACTTGTGAGGATTGTTATTTGCACCATTGCTGAGGATGATGGTCACCTGGAGGAAATGTTGTAAATTATCTTTGTGTTATAGGAGTGAAGCATTTGCAAAGATGAAAGGATTCTTTCATCTCAGATTAAATGTCTTAAATTTGGGGCAGGGTTCATAAAACCCATGGATACAGCCAAGAAAAAGAGTGTATGGAAAGAACTGGAATATGTGGGAGAAAGTAAGAAAGGACATATTGCTCTGATAAAATTTTAGATGTGTAACTAAACTTGATTCTAATTTAGTACAATGAACTACACAGTCTCTAGAGCCCAATCTTCACATTTCTACAAGTTTAACAAAATTAATTTCATAATTTATATTATGATATTTTTTTTTTCTAAATATAAATGGAATTCCCATTGCAGTGTGTTGAAACTGTTGATGAGAAAAGAGCAATGTAAAGATCTGTCAGCACATAATGATTTGTTCTACCTGCATGAAATGTATACAAGGTTAAAAATCTAATGCTGACTAAAATTTAGATACTAAATATTGGGTAATGTTGTAAGAACTGCTGCATTTTTGTACCATCCAAGAAAAAGTTTCACAGTTTTCTAAGGAAAAATATGTTGGTTGTAGAAAATGAAACAGACTGAGGTTTGACTGTAGTGATTCATTTGTAGAGAGCTAATATATCTTAGGGAGAAAAATATTAGATTGGGTTTTTTTTTTTTGTGGTTTTCAAAACAGCAAAATGTCTCAAAATTACAAGTCCAAGAACAGAGGAATATCTAAAGATAGGTCTGGAATTTTCTGGACATACATAAATAAGCTCCACTGCTCCACTCTACTGGACAAATAAAAGATATGTTCTCAGAAAAAGAAACAACAAAATTAATTAAAGCTTAAGAATTCATATAACTGAAACAAAAATTCTAACTGTAAATGAAGGTTTAACTGTGCTTGTCTTAGATCTTTCTTCCAACCAATGATACCAGAGTAAGGGTGCAGTGGAAACAGTTTTATGTGCCACACCAGGCAACATGTGCTTGTGTCACTGCAGCTGATAGCCAGCAGGAGCTTCTCTTCTGAAAAAAGGTTGTGCTGAAAAAAATTGAGGAAAGTGAAGTATGTATCCACAGTGTTTTCAATATAAATAATTATGTTCTCTTACAGAGCTAAAAATTGAAATGAACACAAAGGTTTTCTAAATTTAATAGGGGAATTTTAAATTAAAAAGGAGATGCTAAAACATGAGTATGTCTGAGATACTGTTCTCCAGTAAAGTGAGGATCCAAAGAGGAACATCAGCCAGAAATGACACCCAAGCAGAAAGTTAATGTTGTTGTAATACTGTACATTCTGCTCAGACTATTTAATCTTTAAGGTTGATAGCCTTTCTCTTTTCTTTAAATCATTGTAAAAGCACTAAGTTTTCACACTGAAGAATTCATAATTAATGCAGTTTCATTTCCTGACTTTCTCTCTTATTCACAAATTTCATCTTTATCTAAGGTAAGGAGTTTGAATTATTTCTACTTGTTTACTGCCAAGGGGTTTTGCTAACTCCCTACTTTTCACTCATTAAGAACTTTGTAGGTCAAACTTTTGATTTTATCCCCAGGCCAGGTTCAGGCAAACTCTTAATTAAAACTGTAATTAAATAAATTGAGCTAGTGTATTTTGTTTGGAGACTAAACTTTAAAAACATAATATATTCAGTATATTAATTGTTCTAGCAGATTAATGATGACGATTTGATACATGTAATCTCAATGTAGTTAAATTTGATCTCTATCTCAGAATATATCCAAGATGTTTTAAAAAAATCGTTATGATTATCAAAAAGCAAAGACACAGAAGACAGAAGACAGAGAAGGAAAAAAAAGTATATTTCTTTTTTATTTCTTTAGTAAGATAAATTGGAGGCTGTCACATTGGCAAACATTTAAAGTGCCAGTTGCATATAAATAGGAAACAAGAAGTTAGATTATTTGTGGTGTGGTTTTGCAAATTTGAAGAATCTGTTTTTCTATATCAAGGTAGCAATCACAAATAGAAATGTTAGAGTAATCTTTAAGTGTGGTTCATTATGGCCAGTGAAGCTTAGTTTATCTGTATGGAGAACAGCTACTTCGTGATGGTGTAGTATACACTATAATGGAGTAAACTATCTTTTTCATGGATAACAACCATTCCTTTATACTGTTGCACTTATAAACTGCTACAGGTTTCAAGAAAGATTGACACAATCCTGAATATGTCTGTATTGTCTCCCATCACTGAAAGTATCACAAACAAGCAGCACAGACTGTTTGCCAACTAAGCATATTTGCAGACCATGGCAAATTGCCCAGTTTGTTAAAATGACTTATTAAGTTAACCATTTTGAGAAATTTTCAAGAGATGCAAAGAATTCTTTAAACTTTTTACAGAAGATGGAAATTCATCATATGAAACTCAGCAGTAAGTGTGACAAAAGAAATTCGTGGTCACAAGCAAATTCAGACTTGTCAGTTGTGGTGCTTGCACAAGTCCTGAAGCCCTGGAGAGAACCAAAGAATCACAGAATCATAGAATGGTTTGGGTTGGAAGGGACCTTAAAGATCTAATTCCAACCCCCCTGCCATTAGAAGGGACACCTGCTACTAGACCAGGTTGCTCAAAGCCTCATCCAGCCTGGCCTTAAACATTTCCATGGAGGGGCATCCACAACTCTTGGGCAACCTGTTCCAGTGTCTCACCAAC
>NW_010307264.1:0-635 GCF_000700745.2 Antrostomus carolinensis
GTGACAGGACAAGGGGCAATGGGCAAAAAGTAGAACAGCGGAAGTTCCACACAAACCTAAGGAAAAACTTATTTACTGTGAGGGTGACAGAGCACTGGAACAGAGAGGTTGTGGAGTCTCCATCTCTGGAGATGTTCAAAACCTGCCTGGACACTTTGCTATGCAACCTGTTGTAGAGAACCTGCTTTGGCAGGGGGGTTGGACTAGATGATCTCCTGAGGTTCCTTCCAACACCTGTGATTCCGTGAATTGTGAACTACTGCAAAAATGTGTATGTGGGGGCGTGGTGCATCCGTGCAGACCCAAGGGTATCTGCACTCTATGCATTGTAATTGATTAAACAGTAATTTTATTTTTCTTTTTAAACAAGCAGAATTCTATCAGTTTACTAGTCAATCACTCTCATGTTTTGCCAAAAAAGGTTTCACAATTTCTGTTATATTGCAGCAGCTAGTTAAATATATCATCACCTGCTACTCATTTCTCAAAGTTTCATACGTTCCTTGAAGAAAGAACGTTTAATGGGGTTTGAACTTTACTGTAATTTTATTAACTTATTTTTAACTTTCTTTCTAAAGCTATAGTTTATGTAAATTTACATGTTCAAGATGAAGACTTTATTTCCTAAGTTGTAT
>NW_010307264.1:932-18372 GCF_000700745.2 Antrostomus carolinensis
CCCCTTTTTCTGTATTTGTATGAAAAAAAGAACACAGGACGTAGAATTAAGCTGTTTTGAGAGTTTTCTGTTTCTTCTTAGACTACCTTGTTTAATAACCAAGTATGCTATCAGTAACAACTTAGCATTCTTTGGAAGTGATTACTGCTGGGGTTGTTTTTTAAGATTCTGTTTACAGTTTTTATTCCAAGTAAGGAGGGCTCGAGAGATGGTGAGAAGATAACATTGAGGGAGGTTATGCTTGTACTGAGAACCTGAATAGCTTCTGTTTGCAGTGTGCTCCTCTGGCAGAGGAACAAAGTCAGTGTCCAAGGTGACATTTCCATCACCTTTCCAGTCATTCCCTTCTTGAGTCATTCTGGTTTCTTATTGTAACAGATATCTTATTTTTAAAGATATGATTATTATTTGAGCATGAATGGTGTTTATATTCCCTTTCTTTTCTTGTTATTTCATTTTTCTGCTTCCTAAAAAGTATTTAGAGAAAATGGAAGTGCACTCTAGTTTTATATACTGTTTATTTGATTACAGGAAGGAATTAAAAGAAGGGGTTATCTTGCTGTTATGTTTTAATTGTTTGTACCAAGTCCAAAGCAGTTGTTGCAGCCTTCTTTTTCCTATTATTGCATTCCTTCCAAAATGACCTCCTCTCACTTCACTTTGGTGTTTGCCGTTTAAGCCATGCAATCTCATTTAGATAAAATGTAATTTTAAAACATATTAACTCTAAAATGTTACATTCATGTTGATAAATTACTCTATTTTCCCCAAAAATGAAAAAGTTTCATTAAACAGCTGATCTGTTCAATGTCTACATCAATTATCTTAGATCACTTTCCCTTAATAGTTGTCAAAAAGTCTTAAGCTTTATAAAGGCTTTTTCCAGCAAATTAAAAGTAGCTGTGCAATATTTAAATAGTCTCGTCATATAGTGTTTTCTTACTAAAATAATGAAGGTTGTCAACCAGAAGTTATTGCTATTTTCCTTTGCCAGGTTGAGCATTCATACTGTGCCAGATTCCCTCAGTTTTTAAGATACTTTTCACTCTTTTTTTTGGGGGCGGGGGGGGTTTAGAATTATTGGGCTGGGTATGGTTACTATCGCAAATATTGGGAGTATTTTCTTTAGATGTCTGATTAAATGCAGTGAAGCAGGAAATACAATAATTTAGACTCATTGCTACTAAATTTCGTAGAATCATAAAGTCTCCCCTTCCCCAGGCTGAAAAAGGCCAGTTCTCTCGGGCTCTCCTGGTATGTCGTGTGCTTCTTGGTATGTCTGTCTTCTTTAGTAGCTTGGTGGCCCTCTGCTAGACTTGCTCTTCAAGACATTTCTTAGAAATTCATGAAAGCAATTTTGTGAAGTAGTTCTTTAGTCTGGGATATGTTTATCCTTACAATTTTGCTAGGAGAAACAATAAAATACTTAAACAGTATCTTAAGTGCATTCAGATTATTTTATGCAACTCTTCGGATGATGACGGTTAATTTGCATTCATTAGGTTTATTTAAAATCAGATCATTAAGTAGTATTGGAAGTATTTTTTGTCTCCTCTACCCTGCTGACACATTTTCAGTGAAGAATGGTTGTGGTGTGATTGGTGGGGTACTCTGACAGCAGCTTTAATGATTGTCAGTATGAAATGAAGAGTTTTCTTCCATCTTTCTCAAAATAATTTACCCTTTTTAAGATACAATAGGTTCTGTTAATTTAAGCCTCCAGAAATGTTGTGTCTGGGATTTTTGTTTTGTTTTGGTATGAGATATGTTCTTGCTTTGTAACTAATTCAGTTATGTGCTGAAATTAAAAATTTACAAAATTATTAATTTAAGGCAAAGACTAAGCATGAGAATTAAAACCTAAAGTTAATTCAGGGAAGAATCTGCACAAAATTATTTTGTGTGATTTATGAAGAAATATCTTCTCAATCTGAACTGCACTGTACAGTACTTAATTTTAAAGCACATAGTAGTTAAAAAAAAAATTAAAAAGCAAAAATCACCCAGTAGAGTAATTTATTCACATTGTGTCATATATTGAGGGCCTACCTACAGATAATTTTTAGAGATAAGTCCTAACCTTACTAAAAAAAGCCCAACAGTATGACCTTAGATAACTTTCAGATTTTTTTCTTGTTTTTAAAATGTACTAATTTGTATCTTAACTCATGAGCATAAATATAATTGTATCAAAGAACATGCATATGTTTTTCAGTTCAGTTATATTTACAAAACATATAGATGTATTACAACACCAGGTGATAAATGATTGTCATAGACAACTGGACATCTGGTGTTAATGCCATTGTCTCAGTTTATAAAATACTGATCAGTTATTTTACAGGTAAATGACAAGGAAAGGAAAAAAGTGCCATCTTCATAAAAATTAGGAAACACATACAATACAGTAATTTGCAGGGATTTTTGTAACTTAAAGATAGTGACTGTTATAAGTAAAAACTGGAAAAAATGGTGGTTTTTGTACATGGTATTTCCCAAGAATAAATGCAAAGTACTTAAATGCTATTTGTCCTCTGTTAAATAAAGTAATACAGGCTATTGGAAAAAATCCCTGAATAAGTGTAAGAAGTTGTTTAGGAGACTATGGGGGGGAAGAATGTATTCTTCAACTACAGTATTGAGCTAATTACAGGACAGTAATTTTTTATGTACATAAAAGGCCAACATGACACAGAGATAAATAGTTCTAGATCTAGTTAAGTGTTTTATATTAGAGTATGTTTTAAAGTTCAGTGATGAGGCAAAATGCATATTTCTAAAACTATTTTAGGTATTTTCACAGTTCCAGTTATTTACTAACACATACATAACATAAATGGTCAGTAAAACAGAGTCCTTAAGTTGCCTGACAGTTTCTTTGACGTTCTTTTTATTCAGTTGTTTGGCCAAATCACTGTTATATCAGGTTGATGCTTTAGACTTTGTATCTGGTTGAATAATACGAGCTCTTTATCTGATCAAGGCTATTGCAATTCAGGAATTGCACTGAATTGATCCCTTCAGAACACTAGCACGTGTTCTAGGCTTGAAAATGAGACAAGTTGCAGATGTGTGTTTATATTCTTGGCAAATGAAGTCTTTGAAGACTATACAATACATAATTCACATAATGCAAAAACGTTTAGAAATCTGCTGGTCGAATCATCATAGTCGTGGCTTTGAGAGAGTATCCTGAGCCTTTCCAGTAGTACCACTTGATACCGTTGAACTTGTTGTTGTTCTGTCGTAATGGATAATACATTCCATTGAGGTTAGAAGGACCACATGCATCAAACCACCATCCTGCAAGACAGAAAACAAAGAAAAACATCAGCAGATGAAAATGTCAGCACATGTAATTTTCACAATAGTATATAACGACGCTTTGTTGTCCTGAAATGAAAAACAAATCTAAAACCAGGTTTTCATTCTTATGATTTGGAAGTGTTGGTATAAAATACATCCCTCAAACTCAGAAAGGAAACATATTCACTACATATTCCTGAAGCTTATGTAATACACAGCAGTTTAAGAAGGGAAGGACTCTGATCAAGCTTAATTTATTATCGATATCAAACATTATTGTTGACAGTCTCAGGGCAGAACTTGACTTGAACAATAATGATATTGAGTCTTTTTTGGTTTTTATCTACTCTTTGGTAAATTCCTGTTCTTCACAGATTTAAATTCTTTTCTTAATTGTTTTTAGAGGATTAATTCATTTATCTGTTTCAGTTCTCTGTGTAGATTAGTTCAAAAACTCTGCTTGGTAAGAAGGAAAAGGAGAAAAAAGCAGCCCAAACTTATTTTGTATCCTTATGGTCCTGACCTGTTAGGGGGTCATAAGGAAAATTTATTTTTATTAATAAGATAATATTTTTATACTCCTGTTATGATGGTGATAATGTGTGTGTTCTGTTTTGCAGGGCAGTAATCCAATTATCCTTTTGGATAAACTGAAGCTGTCTTTTGTCTTGCAACTTCTGCTATAGGGAAACAAACCATTACTTAAGAGAGAACAGGAAGAGAAGTCAAATTTACAAAGCACTTGTTTACATTTCAGAATGTGGAATTCTAGACTGACAAATTATAGAATGGCTTGTGTAGTTCAAGATAAAAATACCACCTAAAACTCCAATTACTAGTGAACAGTCATTAGAAAAATGCAGATATATCATATATGTGGTGTATCTTAAACTTATGTATTGCATTTTCATAATTCTATTGAAATATGGAATTAAATATTTGTACCTTTCTGCAGCATATACAGTATACAGCAGCTTTTGGTGTTCTCTTCTGGATAGTTAGGGTACAGGTTTGTGCCTAAAGAATCAGGAACCATTTCACTGACCAACTGAATCTCCAAAATAAGGGTTTTTTTGGGGGGTTAAGTGTTTTGATCTCTGGGACTATGTTGCATCATTCCTTGGAAGAATCTGCTGTTGCTTTCATTAGTTCCACAATTACAAACTTTCTTGTACCCTAACTTGAGAGATTGGGGTTTTTTCTCCATTTTTACCTTCTCTTGTTTTACTTTAGTTTTTCCAATTATAAAATTGGAAAAATTTCACTTGGAGTCACTGTATTAGCATTTCTATCTGTGAGTTTTGGACTTCTTCAATAGTCAAAATATACTGTCAAATTATCGCTATTTATCTCATAGACAATTTCAGTGCCAATAAAAATAGGAAGACTGAGAAACAAAAAAACATTCCTACCTCCTGTTAGCATTTGTGAACATTTGCAAATACATTTGTCATTGTCTGCATCCTTTGTGCTAAAATCATTTCCTGGTTGGCTTATACTACTTATTTTGCCCGCTGTCCCAGTAAGTCCTTTAAGGTAGATCCTGTAGAAGTGAGGAATGGAAAAACAATTATTACATGGAAGTTAAGAGTAGTTGATCTGCAAAATAATGATGGAATAGTTTGCAATAAATATCCTGTTCAAATAGTTCAGTTCTCTTCTGGCCAATGTACTGTTGTAAGCTGTTTTGCAGCATAATGTTTTCATATGAGCAGAACTGGTCAGCACAACATTCTAATGAACAGCCTCCACTTTTGTAGAGATGACTGTTTTGTTCATGTCATATTAGAAGAAAATGAGAACAGGTAGATAATAACTCCTGGAATTTTTTATATATATCATGCATTTCTTAATACTGTAAGTACGTTGTATGCAATTTTTTTTTTTTAATTGAGTTCAAAAGTTTAAACCAAAACTTTTTTGATTCCTACTTTGCTGTTAGAACAACATGGCAACGTAGCATTACAGCTTTGCAACTATGAGAGATTATAGCATTACCTGGACTACTAATTACTAACTAGTAACTGATATTTTAGGAGTTTAACAGTATTTCCTTCTCTACTTTCCTAATTACTCTGTGTTTTCACATCCATCATAGATTTGTTAGTGTTAAATCATAGAATCATTTAGGTTGGAAAAGACCTTTAAGATCAAGTCTAATCATAAACATAACACTGCCAAGTCCACCACTAAACCATGTCCCTAAGCACCACATCTACACATCTCTTAAAAACCTCCAGGGATGGTGACTCAACCACTTCCTGGGCAGCCTGTTCTAATGCCTGACAACCCTTTTGGTGAAGAAATTTTTCCTAATATCCAACCCAAACCTGCTCTGGCACAACTTGAGGCCATTTCCTCTTGTTCCATTGCCTGATCCTTGGGAGAAGAGACCAAAACTCACTTCGCTACAACTGCCTTTCAGGTAGTTGTTGAGAGCAATAAGGTCTCTCCTCAGCCTCCTTTTCTCCTGGCTACACAACCCCAGTTCCCTCAGCTGCTCCTCATAAGACCTCCAGACCCTTCACCAGCTTTGTTGCCCTTCTCTGGACACGCTCCAGCACCTCCATGTCATTCTTGTAGTGAGGGGCCCAAAACTGAACATCGTATTCGATGTGGGGCCTCACCAGTGCCAAGTACAGGGAGACAACCACTTCCCTACTCCTCCTGGCCACACTTTCTAATACAAGCCAGGATACCATTGGCCTTCTTGGCCACCTGTGCACACTGCTGGCTCATGTTCAGCCGGCTCTTGACCAACCAACACCCCCAGGTCCTTTTCTGCCAGGCAGCTTTCCAGCCACTCTGCCCCAAGCCTGTAGCATTGCATGGGGTTTTTGTGACCCACGTGCAGGTCCCAGCACTTGGCCTTATCGAACCTCATACAGTTGGCCTCGGCCCATTGAACCAGCCTGTACAGATCCCTCTGTAGAGATTTCCTACCCTCAAGAAGATCAACACTCTCACCCAGCTTGGTGTCATCTGCAAACTTACTGAGGGTGCACTCAATTCCCTGGTCCAGATAAGAAACAAAACAGGTACTTAAGTTTGCCTCAATTCCCTGGCAAGTCAAGATTTCAGTGAGGCTGCTACTGTTTGGATCTGCTTACATAGGTGCAGATGCAGTCTTAGTCAAGAGAGACACAGGGCACTGAACCATGGAGGTGATGACACAGCTATTACTGTGTTGCATTGGACTGGAAGGATTTGAACCCTCTGCTCCCACAGTATCTCTTTGTTCATACATTTCTGTATCATGCAGGTCATCCTTCTCAGAGGTATTCTATTTGTTTAAAGAGGAGATCTGACTCTGAGGAGACCTAACTTGTCCCCAGATCAGTCTTCATCTTGCATGTAGTTCCCTGCTTATGACAGAATTTGTCTTCGGTAGTTGAACAGATTATTTTATATTCCCTATTTGAAAATACTAAGAATGAATTAATTTTTATTAATTTAGGTCTCAAAAGATCAGCTCATTACAGATTTTCTCAAAAATTTGTTTCAAAAAGCTTTTTTCAGGTGAGTTCAAAATTCTCTAAGCCAATTTCTAACTTAAATGGTATTAAAGGTTCCAAGTATAATGTATGAGCCTAGGCTTGATTTTCAAATCTCATTTGAAGTTTAGTGTAAGCAGAGTATTATTCATTTATTATTATTATTATTCAATTTTTAAAAGTATTGCTTAGTATAACAGAAGATGAGGGGCAGTGGATGTAAATTTAAATGAGAGGTTCTGACTGGGTATCAGTTAAGTATTTCACCATGAGGACAGAAAAGCAATTGTGCAGTCTCCACCTTTGGAGGTTATTAAGACCCAACTGGATAAAGCCCTGAGCAACCTGGCCTGACCTCATAGCTTTGAGATTAGGAAGTTTGACTCAAATTAAATCCATTCTGATCTCACTTTTTCTATGAATCTGTGCAATTTCAGTTTTATGACCCAACTCATAATCTTTCCAATATTCAGAATGTATTTATGTTTTTAATGTAATGAAGGTTGCTCTCAGTTGAATACTTCCGTAGATTTTTTTCTTTTTCATAATGTTAAATATATTATTTAATCCACTGCATTCTATGATGCATTCCATGTTTGGTTGCATTTTAAAATAAAATGTATATTTACAGACAACCATCTTAGTTTTCAGTAATTACTTTTAATATTGTAAGTGGACAAGGGTAATAACCCATTTTGCAAAGGTTGCATTTATGAGTATTTTAAAGCATTAATTTAAAAAAATCTCTGATGTAGATTCTGACTGTTTCCAGTTGAAAAAATATTTGCTTTGGAGTTGAGACAACTGTATACTACTAAGGCATTAAGATCTAATGTTTTAAGGAAGGGAGACGCTGATAGTTTTGGATTGCTTTGCATATAAGACTTGAGTTGAAGTAACAGCATCAGTTCTCTCGAGAGTCAGACTGACTTTGTTCACAACAAATAGTTGCTAGTAATCTTGGAGAAATTAATCTAAATTTAGCTAATTTTTCTCTCCAGTCACCTAAAGCTCCATGAATCTGTAAGATTTTTATAAACATTTCCTGAACCATGTAGTAGGAAAGCATCTATTCTACTGTAGAGTCTCTAGTTTCTTTTGTAACCAGTCAAACAATATCTACTGCATTTACAGAGAGCCTGGAGAATGAAATATGAACTACCCATATATTTCAGCTATGGCTAATACTGTTTCAAAATGTATAACACTATGATACTATTTAAAATATATAATACCATTATAATATTTATTTACATATAAAGTATTTATTTTAAATGTATCTTATTTCCTATTCTAACCAAATATGTAAGAAGAAATTGTGAAGCTTTACATTTTACAGAAGAATGGGAGCATAAGTAATAGGTCCATTAAACTGACAAGTTTTTAGGGCATGAGACTGGACATTTGCTAGTAGCTTCATTTTTACAGATAGGAGTGTTATTCATTGAGAATCCAAGCCAGTGGGTCACAGAAGGAGAAGGTAGTATTTCCTCAGTGTACTCTTGATGACAACAGAACAGCTCCTACTAGCCACTGACTTAAGTGGAAAATCTCCTTGCAGTACTGTTCATCTTAGTCATCCACCTTCCAGAAATTTATTTATTGCCTGGAATCAGGATTTAATAGTCAAGTTCCTATTGAGCTGAATATTGTGCACTGCCATCCACTATATTGGCAAGCGCATACCATACCACACCATACCACCTCTTCATCTTTGAGCACCTTGTGTGTTACACTCACCCAGTGTGCACTAGTAAAATATACATTGTTTCTGTTGGGGAAAAAATTAAGACTGTTTTTAGCAATAGGTGAAAAATGAATCAAACATTATTTTCTGAGTGAATTGAAAAAACATCATCATTTCTATGAAATAAGGTCACTCATCTACACAGTTTAGAATGATTATTATCAGAATTTTTTTTAATTCAGATCTGATTTTTCTGCTTACCTGTATTTTAGTTCCTCACTTGCTAGAGAGAAGTGGTCATACAATGAATACGCTTCATTTCCTTCCCAGTCTTTCAGGTGTATTTTAAGAACATAACGTTTCTGATTAGTCAGTTGAGAAACAAACTCATTTCCCAGCCAGTACTCCCCAGCAGGATCACCAAATCCCTGTAATTCAAGTTGTAGATTTAAATAGCTTTGTTTTATTTTTCCTTTGAGTTTGAAATTACCACTTTATCAGTTTTTACATTTAATAGTTTTCAGTCTGTCAGCTAAGAATGTTACTGTGTCTGTGAGGGTTATAGATCTGTAATATTTCAAAAAGTTAATT
Source organism: Antrostomus carolinensis (assembly GCF_000700745.2). Lineage (NCBI taxonomy): Eukaryota > Metazoa > Chordata > Aves > Caprimulgiformes > Caprimulgidae > Antrostomus > Antrostomus carolinensis. The sequence goes on from NW_010307264.1 coordinate 10,011, forward strand.
TCAGCAAAGACAAAGTCGGGAGTCTGAAATAGTGAATCAATATTACTTAGTAGATTTGGAGCAGTTTCAACCGTTGCCACTAGAAACACAAATATAAATAACTCAAAAAATGTGGACATATCATAGAAGAGTTGATTAAAGAAAAGTGAAGTTTCTCTTTATAAACAAACATCACACTTGCAAGTCTGCTTAGGCAAACAACTTACACTACTCTGACATTTCCTATATTAACATCTAAGGACAAAGACAACTTCTAAAATCTGCTTATATTCTAAGGATGCTATTAATATAACTTTATTATATCAGTAGTAACTAATATTAAGGCTTCAGAAAACATTGTTTACCATCTTGTACTCTTTCCATGTCCGGTGAAAGTCCACGCTGCCATCTTCACGTCTCTGAATAATGGTCCAACCTCCTCCACCAGTTTCCATGTCACAGTAGGCCTACCAGAGCAAGCGTGTAACAGTGTAAGTGCATGCAGTCATGGGAAAACAAAAATACAAAGCATGTCCTTTGCATAATTCTGCATAGTGGCATGTTTTAAAATATACAAGTACAAAATGTGTATTAACCTAAAAATGCTGGTTTTCATAGCTTTCATACAAATCAGTTGTGGCTGTCCACAAATAAATGTGATTCCTCAGTATATATCACACTTAACAGAATAAAAATGACACCTTAGAAATAGCTGATAGCTGGTGTTAAAGGAAGAAAAAAATGAACAAGCTTCTGATTCTGTATTTCCCTCTTGCACTGATATTTCTACAAGTCTCCTGATAAAATATTTCTCCTGAAAGATGTTTTCACTTCTCCAGTTTTTTGTGAGAGATCCGTTAAAATTTCCCATGGTTTGTCAAGAGTTAAATTCAGGCAGTGAGCAGTCTGAACTATGTTTTTATTTCCACTGTTATTGTCCAGTACTTTTGCAGACGGTCTGACCCCCAGATGAAATCTAGGTGTAGAACTGTTATTATCTGAAAGTTAAGTCTTGAAGCCATGTTGCTATATATGCAATCTGCAATGAATATCTTACATTCTAGAATAAAAAAGTAATTACTATAATATTTTCCAAATATTCATAAATCATCTTTGATTTTACCACGTTATTGGTAAACATTTGAAAGGATTGACACATAATAGGCCGTTCACTGAACTCAGTTTTAGAATACCCAATAAATGCATCCTGGTCCAGTAAAATTCAAGTTTATAGGTGCCTTGTTCAGTCAATCTCCTTCTAGCGTAAAATAGAAAGTGACTGAGTTAAATAGAATTCTGGTGTATGTTCACTGCACTGCAGAGACAAAAGGTATTACTTGGAGTGCCATTAAACTGGAGAGATGCTGATAGCAAAAATATTTTGAAAATTTAGAGGGAATTTTGGAGTGATGTTTGGGAGACATAGGGGATAAATTAACAAGACAATCTTGTGAATACGTGAATATTTAAGACAATTTTTCTTGAGAAGGGATTTAAAATTGTTGCATCTAAGCTAAGCTGGTGTAAAACAGTATAATGAAAGTCAAAATGAAATCAGTATCTATTTAAATGGAACGTTAGTACCGACACTAAGTTTAAGAGAAATCTTTATTTTCTTGTACAAATATTCCTGTTTGGAGAGTTCACAGTTTATGCTCTAGGCTCTCTCATTTGGAAGTTGTTTTGGTTTGGTTTTTATTTACCACTTTCTGCCACTGAAGTTCTGAGTCTTCTTCAGAATTATTTCACATCTTTGTGAAGTTATAGTTTGAGTATTAAAATGCATTCACTGTATTCTAGATCTTTCATCAGTTAAGTGAAGTTACAGCTTCCCATTTACAGTAGTGGAGCCAAGATTTGGCTTCTTACACTTTGATAGGATATTTCATCTGTACAGATTAATTAAAAATAAAATAAAATCAAAAAATCCCAAAATAAACCTCCTAGACCTGAGCATTTCATTATGAAATTGGATGTTTCATTCTTTGTTTAAAAAAAATCTCTTAGTGATGTTCCTTCTTACGTAACTTATTACTTACTGCTGCTTGTCACAATGTGCCTATAAATGCCCTGAATCATGACTGAAAGCCACTGATGTCTTTTTCATCCTCTTGTATGGGAGATTGTCTTATCAGTGTTAGCAGTTAGCAGATTCAAGTTATTTGAACTATTAGATATCCTCAAAATTAATTGGAGAAGTATGACTTCAGAGAAGGCAGCATTTCCTTCTGTCCTGTGGCAGTGTTTTGTATCATTTTAGGAAGTAAAGTGTGCTCTGTACTAAGCTTTCAATATAGTTGGCTCTTTTAGGGTATGCATGTATTTCTTTGTATGTGTATTGGACAGATGTTACAGACACATACACACACACATATATTTATAAAAATCAAGAAGTGTAAATATCTTTCTTGGGTGGAGGCAAAGGGAATGGCAAATATCTTCCTTGGCACAGGCAAAGGGAATGTACTGGTTACATTGTCTCCTCCTAGTGTCAGAGTAACTGTTTTAAAAGGTGAGAAGATTGTTGTTAAATATTTGAGATTCCAGTGTATGGTTTCTAACTGCTGTACTTTGTGCCTGTGCACTTGCTCCCTTGAACTAGCTATAAAGTCAAAATTCATTTTATCACCTATTAAGTAAGCATCATACAGTGAAGTATTTTACTTTCAGGCTTGATGGCAATCCAGAACCCTACCTTTCAAGCCCTCACATATGTAGCTTTGCTCATGGAATCATTCCTTTGCTTTCCAGATCATTTCCCTAGAAAGCAATTCTGTGACTAAACAAGATGAAAATACTTAACTGTAAAACTAGGAACTTCAAATTTACATATACACTTAATTTTTAATTTGGGAAAATATAAAGTCAATGAAGAAAAATGTCAGTAAAGATTACAGAAAGAAAATTAATGAAATAATTTTCTCTCTTACTTTTTACTAAAAATACTTAAGTGAATGATGTATATTCATAAGTAATTTTAAGGATGGAGATAGGCTGTTCAGTAAAATGAAGATTAAGGAAAGGATTTGCTTAGTTTAAAATAAACACAATCAATTGCTGGGTCAGTCTGCAGAGAGAACGATTTCTTCATGATATATGTGAAAGATGAGGGGAAAGGAAGAATTTATTTGGACTATAACTTCTTTAAAAAAAAAAATCTTCATTCTCCAGTAAAGTGATACACATAGGAGGCTTTCTGTAGCACTCTTTACTAGAACAGAACTCTTCTGACCTTTCAGCCTAGCCTAGGTTTTATATTCAAAAGGAAGAAATGTAACATTTCATATAACTAGTAAAAATAGATACCAAGATTAGGCAGGCAGCAGGAGTCTTCAAGCAGATGCCAAAAAGAATAAAGAGATTAGCCTCTCAAATTACAACAAATTGGCAGGGGGAATATTTGATTTATCTTGTGAACTGCTTCAGTACTTACAGTTCTAGCAGCTGTAGTACTGTGAGAGCTAAGGGCAGCTGTTTATATTTCGCTTTCAGCTAAAGATCAGCACTGTCTTTTTGATAATGCTGTAGGATACGTCTAACCAGAGTAGTCCCTTTTCCAAAGATTATAAGCTGTCAACAGTCAATTTGATGTCTTCACTGTCTAGGAAATTGATTTTCAGAGCAAGTCTGAAAATCTTCTTTTTTCTTGTACATTAGGATATTTGAAAACATTTATAAGTGTTTTCAGACCTACTGCCTAAAAGGTGAAAGACTCTGGTTGAGTTATCAGGCTGAAGATCTACTACAGTTTTTATACCAAAGCAAGTGCAGTTGCCACATCAGTGGAGTTTCCTTTTGCATCACTTTTGGCTGTTGTCAAAAGGCTTTTGAGTCATGATGCTCAATGATTTTGTATTCTGCTATCTCTAGTTCCTAGAGATGTGACTAGATATGAATTGCAATCTTAGTTTCCTTGTTCTGGAAAAAAATAACTACCCACATGATTTATAATGTAATTTAACATAATACCAGTTACCAATGAAACAAAACAGATTCTGAGACTTCCAAAATTCACAAAAAAACCACCCCTCGTCTAACCTGTTACTGTATCAGAGAAGCTACACATATGCTCTTTTTTAATGCTTGGGGTTGGAAACAATTTGTGTATGTGTATTTTAGACATAAGGTCCACGGCACAGGCTCCTTTTGAAATTAATACCTAGTTGTCTACATGTTCCCTTTCTGGGAAAGTTTGGCAAACCTTTTTTTTTTTTTTTTTTTTTTTGGTAAATTCAAACTTGTCCAAATCAAGTCTTTTTTGTCAAAAAGGCCCTGGCTTGGAGTGCGTGTCAGTTCTGGGATGAAAAGTAAGCTCAGGAGAAGTCGAAATGGGGAAATAGTGGAAATTGTAGCTGCTTCAGCCACTGTTTTAAGAGCTGGGGTAATATGTTGGTAATAGTTGTGGTAATGGTTGAGCTAATACATTAGTGTCATCCAGACTCAACTATTCTGTCTGGTTAAAATCCAGGTTAACTGCTTAAACATGAAGCTACTGACTTTTCATGGGTTTGCCTCTGCCATTTCTCCCTGTGTCAGCAGTCTTTTGCTGTTTTTCCTCAGTGTTTTTGAAAGAACTTAGCTTTTGTCCTGGTGCAGAACAGGAAAGCTTGAAAATATTAACGGAATGAAATAATTGTTTTCCTCTCAGCTCTCATATGCAATTCTTTAGTTTTGGATTATGATGGCAGACAAATCAGTAAAGTGGGATCAGTTACAGATTACACAGAAGTTGTTTATAAGCCTGTTGGGAGGTCAGAAGGTGTTACAAGAGGAAAAGATGAAAACATAAACAGCAGTACAGCACTTTTGGCAAATAAAAAAGGTCATTCTGTTTCCTGGTCAGAGTGGCCATCCACATCATAAACAGCTGAAAATGGTGTAACGTGTTGATTATCCCTAAATGAAATGAACCCTTGATAACTCCTCATATATTTGTACTTGTATAAAAAATCTGCATCAGATTAAAACTTTTTGGTCTCTTCTTTTCCATGTCTTATAGTAAGCAAAATCTTCGCTGTCTTTTTAATTCTCTCTGAAGTGGGCAGACCACGATTAAAATTCTTTAATATTAGTAAATGAAAAAGAGAAGGCTCCGGGGAGATCTTATAGCGGCCTTCCAGGACCTGAAGGGGCTACAAGAAAGCTGGGAAGGGACTTTTCATAAGGGCAATTAATGACAAAACAAGGGGAAATGGGTTTAAACTGAAGGAGGGTAGGTTTAGATTAGATATTAGGAAGAAGCTCTTCACTGTGAGGGTGGTGAGACACTGGAACAGGTTGCCCAGAGAAGTTGTAGATGCCCCCTCCCTGGAAGTGTTTAAGGCCAGGCTGGATGAGGCTTTGAGCAACCTGGTCTAGTAGAAGGTGTCCCTGCTGATGGCAGGGGGGTTGGAACTAGATGATCTTTAAGGTCCCTTCCAACCCAAACCATTCTATGATTCTATGATTTCTGTCTATATTCAAATGTCCCTCCTTAGCATACTGTGTCTGAAATGTTAGAAAAAAACATTCATCATTTAAGCCCCACTCCTTAGAATGCTCTCTACAGTTTTTGGTACTTTACCATCACAATCCACCTTGGACTTTTCTCCCTTTCAGATTTTATTGATTGTTTCAACTGAATTATGCTGTCTGAAGCTTTATCATTTTATTTACTTCAGTAGATGGAGCATCTCTGTCGGCATCCAGTGTTTCATCTACTCAGTGCCATTTTAGTTCTCTTCTATGGAGGTATAGTGTATAGCTTTAACTTAAATTGACACTGAAGTTCATATCAGCTAAATACATAGGGGAAAAAAATACCCATAGTTTAATTTAAACTGATCTAGTGAAACCACTGCAAACTCTCACCTTTTATTTAAATCACAGCAGTATTTTCTAGGAAAGTCCTCTCTGTTCTGCTGATCCAATTGCTAATCTAATTGTTACACAGTGCCCTTAAAACTGTGCATAACAAAGAACTGGAACCCACAGACGAGTCCAGTACTAGTAGATTGCTTACAGGAGTACACATCTATACTTACATTACACTCTTCCATACCCCTGATTTTACCTCCTTTTGCCTCCTGAAGGGACTTGGGCATATGAAGCAACTAAGAACTTAGAGGAGACAGGAGATTGCAGATCATGTAGAGCAACTGTGTTGGAGTTAGAGATTTTACAAACAGATTACAGTATTATATTGCTTTAATTGAGTTAATTATGTGGAAATAAATAATGAAATTCTGGCATGTTGAAGTGAACAACAAAATGCTTGTTCATTTCAACTGAGCCAAGATTTCACCTGAAGGACTTTCTTCTCTTGAGATACTCAGATCTGTAAGTGATTAAGTACTTATAAAAAAACATAGTAAGAAATAAACTTCATTATTTACTAGCCTTTAAAATAGCATATTTACCAGATCAAGTACCTTTTTTACACAGTATGCCTACGTAGCACTTTATAGCCATCCTACCTTCTTTTCTTGTGCAGTGTTAGGAACTGTTAAGGTGTAGATTCCACTTGTTGTCAGTCCAGATTTGAAAGCTTCAGCACAGTCTTTGAAGCTGATTTGCTCCTCCTTAGCTATGAAATTGTTCTTAGCTGCTAAATACAATAGAAATTGAAGGCATTAAGAGGAGATGAATAAAAGTTACTAAGAAGCAAATAATGACATAATCAGCTTAAAGCTGTGCAGTTTCAAAAAGTATGCCTGATCCTGAAAGAAATTGCAGATCAAGGTATTCAGTATATGTTTTGTTACTTTATATTACTTAGAGATGTTATTCTGATATGTGTGGTTGCTTGATAGGTTGAAAAGAGCTGACACATTAATATGTTGAATAAGAAACCTTAGGATATAGCATCTCATTCAGTTGAACAGTTTCTGCTTTCCTTTATTGCATTTGCTGGACTCTTAGATGCATTACAACCTCTGCAGGCACTAACTGCTATTACAAACATATTTAACTAGCAACTTATTGTATTAATAATGACCTTTGGCCACTACTTCTAAATTATTAAATCTAGCATAAGAGTTATTAAATCTTTTATAATACAGCTGACTGGAATAACTACTTTTACAAAAGTTTTAGCTAGTTTTTTTTCCCCTGTGCTGAGCAGGAACAACTTTGTATGTACCAACTGAAGCTTGGTAGCTCAGCCCAACTGACTAAGGGAGCATCCCTTCTGGAATTCATTTGAGTAAAAAATACATTTTAATATGCCTAAGCTTTCTTGCTTTACAGAACAATCTAAGGCTCATCTTTTTCTTCAGTTCTTTATTAACTATGGAGGTTGGAATTTCCTGGCATTTTGCCTGCTGACTGATATTTCATATTTGACCCTTTTGGGGTTGGTTCTGTGTATTTTCCCTTTTAATTTAATCTAACAAGCACAGCCAGTTAGTACAAAGTTTTAGGTGCCATAGAAATATATGCTTATATTACAATTGGTTATTAAGTTCTTTTTGGCTTATTCATTATTTACCTGTTTACATGCTTTGCCTTAAATATAAAAATAACACCATCAGTGTTTTAATTGCTTTTCCACACTCTATTGTTTGTATACCGTCTTAGAAGCTTTCCCTGCTAATTTTGTCTTTTTGGCAAACATTCATTATTTTTTCCACTCTGGGTTTAACAGTGTTGTAGCCAACATGACTTTGACTTGTTTACTCAATTGTGCACTAGCATAGCAGATAACATCGGCAGGAACATGTACAGCCTTGGTAGTGGTATTTAAGGGGATAGTGTCAGTTATTAAGACAGAAAATTTAGCATTTACTTTGTTTAGAAAAACCCACAACTTTATTATTTAGGACACTACTGAAAGCGAGGACTTTCAAACACACTTTTTCTTTTTGAGATCCAGCTTACAGTAATGTATCATGGTCCATCTATGCTGTCTTTTAAGTTGTAGTGACAATTATTTTAAAGTTTTCCTAGTATTTAATTTTAAATCCCTTTATTAGAGGTTCTGTATGCCTGTGTGTTTCCAGCCCTGAGAACTTTACAGGCAAACATGCCAGATTCTTTACTCTTTTATACAGAACATCTGTATCTTCTTAATTTATTAATTTGTTCTGTATCAGACCTTAAATTCAAGGTGAGGAATTTGTTCATTTGTTTAATTCCTGTTTAGCCATAACCTTCAGCTTATGGTTTGTGTGAGTTTTTTATGGAGCATGTGAATCTGTATACATTTGGAAGTTATGCTCAGTCTCTATGATGTGTTGCAGGGCTGTCAGGCATTTAGAGGTGAGGTTATTCCTATAAAATTTGCTGAACTGAAGGATTTTTAGATGAATGGGGAAGCTTCAGTGAAAGACTGGAGGACTTCTGGGAGTACCTGCTGTCCTGGGCTGGGCTGGCGCTTTCTGTTGTCTGGGACATACATAGGTGC
>NW_010307265.1:0-28117 GCF_000700745.2 Antrostomus carolinensis
CCGCTCCGCTCTGAGGGTGCAGCGTGTCCCTCCTCCTCTCCCGCCCAGGAGCCATGTGCACATCCAGGCTCTTCACCCTGGTCCTGGTGGTGCAGCCGCCCCGCGTCCTCCTGGGCATGAAGAAACGCGGGTTTGGAGCCGGGCTGTGGAACGGCTTCGGGGGGAAGGTGCAGCCGGGGGAGAGCATCGAGGAGGCCGCTCGCAGGTGAGGTCTGGCCCGGTTCGGGTGGTGCCCGGGAGAGAGGCGGGGGTTGGGGGATCTGGAGGTGTTAGACCATTCTGGTGGGCTGCAGGTGGAGTTACCGTGGCTTGGCTGATCAATAACACCCTCATAACCAGTGTGTTACCCACCAGTGCAGTCGTGAGCCATCTCTGAACAGAGAAGACCACCCGCTCCACTGGAGATGAGGGATCTTCCACACATACAAAGCAATGGGGTTGCTCCCTGTTGCCTGTCACCTGCAAATCTTTAACTGTCATCCCATCTATGAGGAACTGGAAGTTACTGAGTATTCTCCATCCCATCTCTCAGACTATGATCTAAACCAAGACTTACTTTGCTAGTGGTGGGCAGAGATTCTTGCACTGTTCAGAAAGGTGGAGAGCTTAATTTTGGCTATATGGCAGGATTACAGCTTAGGCCATTGTACTTATTGTTTAAGTTTTGAAGCTATTGAACAGGTGCTACCTTCCACTAGCGTATCTAGTATGGCATGAAAATGTAGTGACAAAATATTAAAGAGATTCTCAGAGGTCCCTTAAAAAAGGCACCGTAGAAATTCATTATTTGACTGCATGGAGATTTTTTTAAGCCCTGCTGCTGAGTTAGTGAATTGAATTCCATCAGTACAGATGTACAGTACCATTTTGGAAGCTTTTAGTACTGATTTCTTGAAGTTGTTTCTTCTGTCTAGTCATTAAAATGAAATAGCAGGTTGTGGCTGAATTGCTAAATTCCTCCAAAAATTAAGTACCTCATTCTTTCCATGAACGTTACTGGTACAGAGCCACACTATGCCACCTCCTCACTTTCTGGTACATGCCCCAAATTGCCCTCACACCTGCAGGAAGTTTAGTGTTGGAGTGCTCAACAGCTACCTAACAGCTTTTGCCCTGAACCATCTCCTCAGCTGTGCTTGTGCAACTGCCTGGGTTCTGTGGTGAGCTAATCCAGGGGCCAGAAGGGTCCTTTGTGCAGATGTGCACCCAGCAGTGCACGGGGCTAATGTACCTGATGCTTACATCATGGCTTTTCCTGTAATTTATCATCTCTGAGTGGAGGAAGGTCATTTTTTTTTCCTTAAATCAGGCCTTCATCTGCTAGGCTGACATTGCTACTGACTGTGGTGTAAAACTAATGACTTAATTTAGCATTTGATTTCCTAGGTGTGTATTTATCTGTGCCAGCCTGGAGTTAGAAACTGGAGGTTTCCACTGTGGAACGGACTGTCCTCAGCCCCTTCAACATAGCTGGTGGGAGTTTACTGCAGAATGACACAACTGATTAAAAAAGGTCAAATGAGCAGGAAGCAGTCCCCAGAGCCAGGGCCAGCTAGGCACACAGCCCACCTTCCTGGTGGGAACACCACCAGTGCAGTGCTGCCTCGGGGTGCAGCTCTCTTCCAAGGGGTGTCACAGTCCAAATCAAAGTGAACTGGCACCACCTCCGCTCTGTATTCAGCACTCAGGCACTATGCTGTGGTTCCACGTTGCACTGTCCCAGTTGGGTTTGCAGCACCATAAGGTGTGAAGTGTCCTCACAACACAGATTGTTCATGTTTCAGCTTAATATTTAACTAGAGTTTCCTCTGTCAGTAAGATTTCTGTTCTCCACTGTGTATGCCACATTCCCACGAGCACTTGGGCATCCACAGCTCTTCAGCATCACATCTTACAGGGGAAGCATTTAGCTAGTTCATTATTTCTAGTTTGCTACCTGTAACATTTCCCCTTATGATACAGAGAGCCAAACAGCTGACAGATAAATGGCTTGGTGAACCACAGCAGTGTTGTGCTTTGTTGTTCAATTATCACAGCCTGTAAAAATGAGGCTTTTAGCTTTGTTGCTGGAAAACTGACTATTTTAGACGTAGTTTCTCTGGAAGATAAACTAAAGTTATCTTAAATTAAGTTGGAAAATAATTGTGAAGGATAGAATTAATGAAATTTATGCCAAAGGAAGCTGGAGCCTTCAAGATAATTTCCATTACATTTTAAAATTGTTAAGTTACTGCCAAACATGCAACTAGATTAATTATTAACCTTAACTGAAGATACACTATTTCAAAGTATTCCTTATTTTTGCACATTAGAAATGTGCATGACTAACTTCAAGCTACACTGATTCTGTTAGAGGCAGGTGAAAATAAAAAAGCCCTAAGTGCCTAGCACAAACAGAGCAAATAATTGAATGTGCTTCAAGTAGCCATGCATGGTGATGTATGGAAAAAAACCGTCTGGTGAGTCTCCCAAAGTTCTCTTAAAAATCTTGCCTTCTAGCCTCTTGTGGTGCTCAATGTACTTCCAAGGAGCAGAAATTGAAAGTTTACCCAATTGCTCTGTGATTTTTGTATGGTATTTGGATGGGAGATGGTACTCCTAACACTGTGTGCAAATCACGCTATGTAGTGCGTAGCATTACTTAAACAAGCTTCAGTTAGTCTCAGACGTAGCTGATTCTGTGGCAAGTACACGTTCTAGTATTTCCTACCTGCTTCTCTGCAGGTCTCAAAGCTTTAGCTTGAAGTGGGCAAAGCCTTTTGCCCGTCTAAATAAAGTGCATCTCAGAATTCTCATGCTACATCCAGCTCTAGTTTAATACATACAAGCATTAGCCCACTTCTATCAAAGCTCAGAAAAGATCGTTGTGTTGTGAGGAGTGTAAATTATAGTAAACAATCAATTTTCCTGAATTTCCCCCTTCCTACATAAACTGTTTTCCTACCAGCCTTTAGAAGCGGGAAATAACACAGGAGCCAGGCTGACATGGCCCCGCTGTGGCGCAAGGAGGCTCACAGAGCTCCGCTGTGCCCTGCCCTGTTTTACAGGTGCAGCTTTCACCTTTGGTTCACTGGAAGCGTTTTGAATGTGGGAGTAAAACTAATGACTGCTTTTGTGCTCTCCCCCTGCTTGCTTTCATGTAAAGTAGTCTGTTTCTTGTGCAGGGAGCTCCTGGAGGAGAGTGGACTGACTGTGGACACCTTGCAGAAGATGGGTCAGATCACATTTGAATTTGTGGGCAACTCTGAACTCATGGAAGTTCACATTTTCCGGGCAGACCATTTTCATGGAGAGCCAACAGAGAGTGAGGGTAGGTTGTTGGTGCGTTACCCTGAGACAGTTTTGCTCTTAAGAAATGCAGAATTATTCATGCCAAAATCCCTTTGAGAAGGGAGGCAGCTGGGCAGTAGCAGGGAAGCTGCTTATTAACAGATATTCAAAGTCTAAGCAGCAAAAAACCAAGATAAAGTCTCATGCAAAGTTCTTTTGTTTTCTCCCACCAGAAATGTGTCCACAGTGGTTTCAGCTGGATGAGATGCCTTTCAATCACATGTGGGCAGATGATATTTATTGGTTTCCCCTCCTGCTTCAGAGAAAGCTGTTTCGTGGCTATTTTAAGTTCCAGGGACAAAACACTATCCTGGAGCACACCCTGAAAGAAGTAGAGGAAGTTTAAGAAAACGGAAGCATTCAACCCACGTGCTGCTGCCCACATTGGGCTAGAACACCATCAGTACTACTTACAAGGGTCTCCTTTCTCCAGCAAAGGAGACTTGTTTCCCAGGTCACTGGGAAGTAGGAAAAATAAGGAGACTTCTTAGAGCAGAAATAAAAGTGATGAGATTGTCCCTGGCTGTGGTATAGTTTAGTGGTTACATGATCATAACTATTAAAAAAATCAGTGTTAACCCTTTTCTTCCCAGGTGGCTAATTCTTTAGGCTTTTCCCTTGTGGCTGGAAATGTTTTTAAAAGATTAAAGTATTTTTTAGTAAAAGCCTGTGTTGTTCTGTTGTAAACAGCTGGCCACCTTCCTGGCTGTTTAAGGGCTTTCAGGAGTTGGCTTCCCTTCACAGGAACATTAAGCGGACTGTGATGCAGCACAATCCAGTGCCAGTTTCTACTCAGCATTACTTACTGGGACAAGGTGACAACTTTCAACTTTTGAAAAGTTGAGGTAGAGATCCCTTCAGCCCCAGCTGAAAACAGCATAGGAGTGAAGAAGACAAAAGCCAGAGGTAGATGGATGATGCTGTTCAAGCCCTGCTTTCACTCTTACAGCTCCAGCCGTGCACTTGAACTATTCTGAGCATTTCAGGTAGAAATATGCTGAACAAAATCAACTTTCAGCAAGTCCATGTTGCAAAGTGTTGTCACCTATTGCTGCAGGGGGGTAGCCAGTGACTTGTTCAGCATTCAGGCAAGCCCAACTCAGCATGCTGGGCAGCAAAAGCTTCATCAAACTGTGCTAGAAATAATACATCACATATGTAACTTCTTACACAAGTTTTGTTGGTGGGTTTTTGTTTGTTGGTTTTTTTTTTTTAAACACTTGTACAAACACATATAACACTTACAGATAGAATCTTGGAATATAATAGAGGATCTGTAAACATTTCCAGTCTACCAGCTGTAGTAATAGTTCTTTAATTCCCGCATTTGGATAAAGTGCTTCATACATAAGGCTATTTGAGCAAAAGCAAAGATACAGGATATTCCAGGCAGGCAAAATTCACACCCTCTGAACAAGATTGTTTCTTCTTGTCTCCCTCCAGCAGTTCTGAATAATTTATACCACTCAAAAATGCCCTTCTTCATATGCTCAGTAAGCCACAGCTCAGAGGATGAGCTAACACCTTAGACTCTTACTTTTCCTTTTGTGCCACGCACTTGAGTTATTTACAGAGGTTTTGATACTCACCTCTGCTTCTGCCAGAGCAGTCAGGGTTCCTGGCTGCTCCAACGGAGAGAATGGCTTGAGGCAAGTGGAGGAGAGAAAATAAGCACAAGGGGACAGGTAGCTTGTAACAGAATGTAAGGTAGGAAAGGGAGTGACTGGCAGCTGATACCTGTTATGTTATCCCGATTTATTTCCTGGTGGAGACTGTAAATTGCATGGTGAGAGAGAGCAAATTACTTTCTGTTCCTCCAGGAGTTCAGGTAAGAGGAGAACAAGTGCAGCTCCGGCCTGCACTTCTATTTGCTATTCCCTCTTCTGCAGTCAGCTCACTCCTTTTATGAAGCTGCTTTCACCCACACTGACTTTTAGCTCATGTCAAAGAGTAGTGATGTTATTGCTCCTGCTGCAGTTGTGGAGACTGATATGTTTTAAGTAAGTTCTGTCCCCAGCTGGTGATCTTTGTCTTTTAGGAAAGAACAAAAATTGAAGATTGTGAATTAGCCTGTTAGAAATTCCAGGAATTACACCCTTGTGTGATCAAAGTAGAAGAGTAAAAGCACTGGAATGCAGCAAGGCACTGCTGAAAACACATTACAACTTAGGAGGAGCAACTTGCAAGGAACATAGAAGGAGAGGGAAAGAAGGATCAAAGATTAAGGTTGTATTGTAAATATATTTTGGAAAGCCTTTCAACACATGAGAGCGGTCAAAAAGCCTGTATATCACCACTTCTCAGCTTGAAGCAGGGACTTTAGGAGTGACAAACACATAGAGCCCTTTTGCTAAAACATTTTCCAGGCAGTTTCAGGTTCTCAGCTTTTCACTACCCTGGTGCTTCCACAACAGGTTTTGAGAGAGACACTGACAGAAAGGTTGGAGACCTTTTCTATCACTATTTTGAACGCACGAAAGTTCCCATGAGCTCAAGCAACGTACAGAAAGCTTCCACTCAAGAAGGCACGCTAACTCTTTGGCGCCACATCTTACAGGAGCATCAGTTCTAGGACAGGCAGCATACGTTCTCCAATTAGTCTTCTGGTTTGTTTAGTGTTCATTGCCATCTACCCAGCTACCAGCAATGGAACCAACTTCACCAAGTCTAGTTCTCACCCTTGCACATAGCTAGGCTGTCTGCTGCAGAAGGCAGCAGCAGGGAGGTAACTAGAACTGTTTCCCCTACATTGACCAGGGTAAACAGACCACTGGAGTCAACTTGATTGATTCCCTGCTGCATTCCTCTAGAGGAAGGAAGCTGTACGTGATGCTGCTCTCCAAGCCTGACAGATAACTAAACTAAACAGGACAAAGACAGTAAGGAAATTGAGGTAAACACAGTAGTGCCATTTGCACACTGACCAGTCTCCCAAAAAATAAGGTTTGCAAACTAAGGGTCGTTATGAAATAGCATATGCATGTGTTTAGGAGTGAGACAGAAGCTTGACAGTCCAGTATGACATAAACTCTGAAAGTGCCATTAGCTGTATCAGCTTTGAGAATACTAGGCCTCTGTTCTCAAAATACTAGGTGAACAGTAAAATCCAAACAAGAAAACCCCACCCCCAAAACCGCTCTGCTCAAAGAGGCAAGGGCTGACAATGGAGGATCGGGTGTTTTCTCCAAACAATATCATTCCAGTTTTTTTATAGGTCATGTGGTCTGCATTTATCATTATTCCAGTCTCTGTATTTGGACTGTAGAATTCTTGCTTGGAAGGAGAACAGGAAAGGAGTTAGTCTAAAGTCCAAATGTGGTTTTGATGTTTGGCTTTTGATTTTTGTTTTTAAATAAAGTCCAAAATTGTAACTTTTTTCTAAATATGAGAAGTGCAAAGTTCCATTCAGGCTGATACTTTGCAAGTGCTTTTATACAGCCCAGTCATCTACCTCAGCCAGACAAGTCACATAGAAGATCCATCACACAGATATTGGATCTTGCCCTAAAACATACGTATTTTCTCAATTTGACTGTTCACCTCATCAGGCAAACAAGGCTAAATGAGGGAGCATGGGTGCTAAGACTAAGCAAATGACAGGCCATAACCAGCCAGCACCTTCTAAAGATGCTAGGAGTGAAGGGCATTTAAAAATATGCCTTCTGCATTTTAACCACAAACTATCTTCCTAATCAGGACAAGGTCAAACAGAAAAACCATAGCATTTTTGTGCCATCCTTGAGATAATATCTTCTTTGTTATCATACTGTAGAAACATTTCCCTCCCCAGCCAGTTTGCTCTGGCTTGTGAGCAGAGACTGACTCTTCTGCATCACTTTGAAAATCTTCAGGAGAGAGAATCAAATCTGTCACAGCCATGTGCAGTTAATCTGTCTCACTGGACAAGGCCAGTACATGGGTAGAAAGACTCAGGAGAGAGTTAACATTTGAATTGCTATAAAAAGCTCTTAATGCATTCTGAGCAAGGTTGTTAAAACGCCTCCCTACGCACTCCTGTAGGCCTGGCACCCCAGAAATTCACCCTCATGAAGTGCATTTTACCACTTTTTCAGGGGTGTGTGTAATGGTTATACCTGTCTCATGAAACTGAGCAAGTAACTTATTACATTGATCCTAGCTGAAGAAACTAACCCGTAATTTCCACCTGGACTAGAAAGAGCTTCATGTTGCATTGAATTTTCTAAATTAAAAAAAAAAAAGCACTTTTGGGATTGGAGGATTTAAATATATTTCCTGCTAACGGGGAAGTTCCCCAATGGGAAAATACTGTAACGGTTCCAGTTTGACAGCAAGAACTCATTCTTCTTAATCTGCTTCCTTTCTACCCACTCTAAGAAAATACTAAGAAATCCAGTTTCAAATTCCCCTTTGGCAGCTATTTTGGCCCCAGAGAAGTTCAGTTCAGGGGAGTCCTGGTCACATAGAGTTTTGCTGCATATGTTTGCAGTTTCTTCAATTATCAGTTTCTCTGGCAGATACGCACAATTTCCCCTAAGGTAACATGAGGTGCAAGTTCTCCTCCCCCTACCCTTTGCCTCTTGAAGGAAAGTCACCAGAGATACAAAGTGAAACATGGAGAATGTTTAGTCCTTTTATCACAACCACAAATCATTCTGAAAACCCCATTACCAAGGACTGTGCTATTTTTAGAGAGATAAAGAACTGTCACTTAATCGTCAGCTCTTCTTCACAAACACACTCCAATGCTACCCAGAGCCAGAAAAAAACAAACAAACAAAAAAAAGAGTAACAGTGACATCCTGATAAATACTGATTTTTTTCCTAATGAACTTTATCAGCACTGTGTCCCAGCCCGCTGGTGTAACAGGATACTTCATCTGAAACTAGACTAAAGAAAACACCAGCCTTGGGGTCAGCAGCTCTCCAATAGTCCTAAACAGCTACTCAACAGCTGGATGTCAGAACCTCTGGAAGAAAATAAATCAGGTACCCTGTAGCTGTTCTGCTCGTATAGCAGGTGTGGTTTAAAATTAAGGAGTGTTTTATTCAATTATTTTCTCATTCATGCCAGGCAAACTCCTCTGAGTTCCCAAACGCAGTCATCTTTGGCCCTAAACTGAAAAATATAAGTCCCTAGGCTGCCCTGCAACTGTGAACTGAAACACACCGACAACACTGCCTGGTGTCACCGGGAAAATCACTGTCACAGCAGCACTGACCCCTACCCAGCCGGGTCAGCGAATCCAACCACTTCATTCATGTATTTTGTGCTAATTTCTAGCAGTAAGAAATCAAATCCAGACACCTATCAATGAGATGAGGGATGGCTTTCATCTTTCCCCAGGTACATATGCCCCTAACACAGGCCCTCCCAAACTTAAGAGGCAATCCATCTCTACTACAAGCAAGTGCTTCACATATCCTGTTCATCTCAGCACTTCAGATACGTGCAGAAACGTGTCAGCATATGTGCAGACAAACGTTACTGGAGGACTGTTAGTACAAGATGCAGAGGCATCAGCAACAACACTGCAGCACCTGCTGCACCAGCTCACACCCTGACCCCACGAAGAGTGTCTGCAGGATAATGAACATCAGCTCTGCCCCAGAGCATTTCAAAATTAAGAGATTGTCTTTACATCCGTATGTTCTGCCCCACATCCAGTCTGTCTAAATCAGAGAGCAGCTCAAAGCAGCAGTATTAAAATTAAAAAAGAAAAAAAAAAAAAAGAGCTGTTTGGAGGATTCATTCTAACATCTGGAGGTAGAGGTCCCACCTCTTCCTTAATTGCACTTCTTGCTCCATGCCAGATGCTCAGAGCATTAATTGGAGAAGAAGTTTCCCTCTGGAGGTGACAATGGTGGAGTTGGCATATTGCTAGATCCCACGAAGAGGCAGCTCAACTTCGGCTTCAATTCATTCCAAACTTTACTCATCTGTGAGTGGAAAAGGAGAGAAAACACACGTGACAACGTGGGAGGTAATCATCTCCACGGAGGAAGGACTTTTGTAATATAACAAATGCAAGAAAGTCTGTACATGAGGAATGCTGAGGGTCATATTTAGGGGTTAACAAAAGGGAGCTCTCTGATTTAGAGCAAAAACAAGGAGGCTGTTCCTTGTCATGTAGTTTCTGTGTAGTACAACAAAAAACAGATTAATCGAGCAAACACATCATTCATTACAGAATAGCTAGTTAGTTAATGGTTGAGCCTTCTTCAACTACTTGCAGGGTAAGGCCATCTGCAGATGAGAAAAAAAGAAAAGCACAGCCACTTGCTGCCAAGAAGATACGATCTTTCAGAGGGGTTAGAGGCCAGCCTTGATCCTCACCCCAAAACTGGAAAGACCTTAGGTGACTTCTTAAGTAGTTATGAAAGAGCCCAGCTGGACAGATGATTAGAGGAGGAAGGCACACAGGAGAAAACAAATACATTCAAATTTTTATTCATATTTTGGGAAAAAAAAAGGCTACAGTCCAGAAGAACTCACCTCTTTGTGGCCCTGGATTTGGGAGTTGACAAAGGCCCCCAAAATGTGAGATGTGAGAGGCAGGTAGATGTGGATAAGCTGTGTCTCCTGATGCAGGCAATACAGAGAGAAGTAATTCCGCAGCTCCATGGTTAGGATAGCATTTTCTTGCTGAAAGAAGTAGTCATCAGTCAAATACACTGCTGGGAAGAGGGTGCCAAGGAGGTTCACTTGCAGCAGGAGAAAACAACATTCCTCACCATACTAGCAACTGAAACACATACCAAAACCCTAAAAGACAGTTCCTGAACCCATTTGATATGGCAGCAACCGCACTTTCCATCATGCAAACTGCCACTTTCCACGGCTCCTGCAAATAACACGTTGCCAAAGAGCCCGTAATAAGTGCTGAGGAAAACAAACACATTTTCCATGCAGCACAGCAGGCAGCTCAAATTACCCCAAGTACAGGTTACCCTTTCAGCCTAATGGCTTTCTGCAAATATCATTGAGCTATGTAGCAGCATCATTGTAGGTGCCCAGTACCACCCTTTGCTCTCCTAAACACCTGCCCTACCTCCACAATCCGAGATTCCAATTGCTCCACCGATTCTGGTTCTTTGTTCTGCACAGTGGCACTCATCATCTGCTTCTTCATCATGCTGTACTTATGCAACGCTCGCTGGTGCTTGTGCAATACTCCCTTCTCATGTCTTTCACACAGGTCCTTTATGGGAAAAGGAAAAAAACAGGTACTTAGTGGAAGCTAAGAGACAGCAAGCACGCAAGCCAAGTACCTCAGGAACAAAAACACATGGTCACACTTTATGTAATTTCTGTGCTGCAGATTTTTGTTTCTTTATTTTCAAGAGGGTCAAAAAAAAATAAAAATTGTTGTCAGTTAAGAATTCAAGAAGCAAAACTGCCTGGACCCAGACCAGTGAGCTTAAGAGGCAATCTGGAGCATCATTTCTGCCAACACTTTGGATCTTATCAGGTCCCTTATCTTTTGTGCTCTTCTCAATATTAAGTGCTAGCAATTAACTGTGGTAAGAGCTTGCCAGTGTCTTTCTATTTCAGTTGAGGCCTGGGAATGTCAGGAGAGGCTGCCACATACAGTGTCAGTAGGTGCTTGTAAAAAAAAGTTCCTTTGACTAAAAGGTTATTATTAACAAAAAAAAACCTTTCATTTGTAACTGAACTCATGTGTCCATGAACAAACCAGTAATGATCCAATTCACAGCTTTGGCTCAAAAGCAGTGAAATCTGGAAAAAAAAAAAAGTTAGCTGATCCATACAGTTCGAACAATCATATTTTTTAATTCCTTGCAGGGTTTGCTGCTTGGCAAGTTCTCATCACAAGATGAGCTGATCAGTGAGGCTACAGAGCTAGCTAAGGCCAACAGCCACTCCCCTCCCTCTGCTAGATGCCCAGTTTGCCTCTGAAATGGCCTCCCAGACAGTTTTCCATCCAGTCGGTGTTACACCCTCTAAACAGCACAAGCTTGCTCTAAACAACTTTCTCATTGGCAGAAGAACAGTAGTGCTCACTTTATAGGACTGGAGTAAATCCAGGAAAAGGTTCAGCTTCTCCACCACATCATTCTCTTCCTGTTTACCCTAGAAAACAAGGAAAAAGTACATTTTATGTAAGCCTGGCAAGAACCGACATCACAGTTCTTCACATCCTTACACCATGCAGGCCCTCCACTGTATTCTCCAGGGCACAACAACGCTTACACAACTGCATCAAAAATCTTTCAGATGTCACTGGAGTGTTTAGTCTTCAGTATGCAGAATGGAGACCTGACTGGAGCAGGAACAGCTTTTCCAATTGACTGATCATTATAACAAGAGGAGTTAGTTTCACAGTCCTGTGTGTCAGTCCTTTCAGCTCTCTCTGCCTGGAATTTCTTGCTCTTGCAGATTCCTCCAATCTTTCATCTTTCTTTCTTACAAAGATAACCAATCCATTAAAACTATAAATACCTGCATGTTCTCCACAATAGTTCACGCATCAGAAGGCAGAGATGAGACACCAAGCCAAATTTCACTACTTGTTTTTTTATTGTACTAAATACTGTCTTTTCTTCCTGTATCAGTAGAGCTCTCTGGAGCATAAACTCTGGAGAAAAAGACCTGGGCTGACTGATCTATAAAAGCATGCTGAGTATTTTAACACAATGAGATGAAGAGAGGTGAAGACAAAACTATTACTTTTCCTTCCCAGACTGTCATGTTCTCACATTATTCTAACAGTCATTATCACACTGCACACTTACACAGGAATACGATCCTTCTGTCTGAGTAACTCCTGTAATGGTTTAAGTACATGAATGTCAAAACTTGATTTAAAAATAAGTTCTGGATTCTCTGCAGCAGATTAGTAAGACAGAACACAGGACTTTCAGACAGCTCGATATAGCAATACAACTTAATTTGTCCAATAACCATTTGAAATTAAAAAACAAAGCTGGTTTTTCCCTCCTTTCCCTTGCACATTATATTTCCCCCCCCTCCATTTAAACACAGT
This sequence comes from Antrostomus carolinensis, assembly GCF_000700745.2. Classification (NCBI taxonomy): domain Eukaryota; kingdom Metazoa; phylum Chordata; class Aves; order Caprimulgiformes; family Caprimulgidae; genus Antrostomus; species Antrostomus carolinensis. The sequence continues at coordinate 12,318 of NW_010307265.1, forward strand.
CCAGGTTTTTCATTCAAGTTTTAACAAGCAGGCTGGTGATTGAGGATGTGAGTTTGGACTACAATCTCCCTCCTAATTCTTTTAAGTGCCTATGTCCACAGAGCTCATGCTTCAAGATAAACCTTAAGGCAGCCAAGCACCTCCTTCATTTTACAAAAATAAAAAAACAAAAAGTGAGGAAAAAAAAAAGAACTCACCTGCTGCACAGCCTTATCTGCCAGCAGTGCAAATTCAACAGACAGGCCTTTCAAGGCTTGTTTCAGAGTCCCCCATGTGCTATTATTCAAAGCAGCCCAGGAAGGAAGCGGTGTAGTGTCTGAGCCCAAAGCACTAGGAGGAGATAAAGCAGTATTCAAATCTAGGAGACAAATTCCACGAAGTAGATACACTTATTTGCAAAGAGCAGTTTAGAGTTTCAAATCTGTCTAAATAGCTTGCAGCACTGAGCTACTACTGCACAATCACAAATGCAGAGCTGTGTATATACTGGGGGAAGAGACAATAAAACCAGTACCTGAATGTCAAGGTATTTGTATTTTCTTTTCTCTTGCTCTATGGAATGCAACTTTAGTCAGAAACATGTATTTTCTTATTTTATAGTAGGAAAAATTTGATTATGACCTACAGCATGCATTGAAATACCCATTCTTACCAGACCATTTGCAGGTAACCCTTCTCACAGTTTTGAATTCTGAATAACAGTAGAAACATTCACATTAGCAAATTCCCTTCCTCCCAACCTACCTTAGCTCCTTTCCAAATATGAGGAGATCTGAGGCATTATCAATGGCTCGAGAAGCTATCCTCTCTGCACGGTCCCGAAGCTTATAAAAGCTATTATAAATATTTCTGATCAGTTCCCTGCTGGCAGCAAACTGGGCCTGTATGTCAGCTGGAAGGAAGTCCTGAAGAACCACAAACAAGATTAGTAGTGGACAAATCAGAGGCATGTTCACATACACTGTGGGCACACCATATAGTCAGCAGAGAGAGACAGGCTTCCCTCTTGTGCTCGCTCTCTCACACCATGCTGTAACCACCCTGGAGAGATCAGCTTCACCATCTAGGTGATCCAGTCACAAATACCCCTAATTTTCAGAGGCAGAAAGAGGTTCCAATACTGGGTGTAAACAGAGTTGGCAAAATCTGCAATTCTACTATACAGTTAAAACAGGATTTATGAGGTTTCAAGCTCACAGGTTATGATCTGATGCTACTAGTAACTGCCAGCCTGGCAAAGTCAAGCATGTCCTGAAAGTTCAGATCTTTTTGACCTGTGTATCACTGGTAAAAGCCTGAATTAAGCTCCAGTTGCAAAACCTTCTGCTAGCATTGCAGGAACCTGAACAACAACCTGCTTTAAAATTGCTCAATGAACACAGTGAATGTATATTTAAAACTTGCCATAACACTAATCACTGGGATCAACAGATATATGGAGAACTAACTTCTCTGTAACAGCCCAAATTACTCTCTCACAGGGAGAAGACAGAATGAGGGCATGAACATGAGGAAGACGTCAATCTAGATATTAGCTTTTAAATTGTGCAGCATACGCATTTGTTTGTTATGCAAGTACAAGTAATTACCGAGCAACATGTTCTGAGTAGGACTGATTGTTTAATCTTTATCATATTCATGAAGTAGCATTTAGGTAGAAATATCAGGCCCTAAAGAGTCAAATACTTGTTTGATCTTCGATAACATTACATTATACTTGTCCTTCAAACTTTGGAAACAACTCTCTCCTACCCAAGGTCTCCATCACTCAATAAATGCCATAACTGATCCACCTGGAGGAGAGAGCCATTTAAACCAGAAATTCAAGAAATTCAGACGCATACCTTGGCTTGGGTAGCTAATCTGCAGGTCATAAATTCATCTCCTACTCCCTGAACCAACTCTCTTAGCTTATTCTGTACATCCTGGAGAAGATACAGAATCAAGTGAGCATGAAAGAACAAAGTAACACACAAGCAGTTCATACAGATCTCAAATATATTGCAACAGTAAGGCACAACTCAGCAGATATAGCTTTATCCAGGTTAGGTTTAATTCAAGGAGAAGCATAATCTGTATCCCCATAAGAACAGTTATCATTTTCAAAACACTATACTCCTGGCATTGAATGAAATTACCTTCCACTTTCCAGTTGTAGAAACACCTACTGAGAGAAAATTCTCCTCATCGCGGGGAACAACAACGTGTAGGTCAAAAGCAATTCTGAACTCTGTGCCCAGCAAAGCAGTTACAGGAAGACAGGCAAACTCAAGAATAACAAGTACTCACCGAGCCACTGAACGACAGAAACAGTTTCAAGAGCACATCTTCTGAGAAGGGGGGATGTCGAGCCACCAGGTTTATAAAACGTTTCAGCGCTCTCCTTCTAGATTCTATGAATTCTCGATCCGCTATGGGGAAAAAACATTAAATCTCCATTAATGCACCACACATTACAGCTGCTCAGAAAGAGAAAAAAGAAAAGCACTCAGTCCAATAATTATTTTGTACTTATAACCCTTGCTAAAGCAGAGCAAGAAAACCAAAGAATGATTACCTGTAGTCTGTCGGCTCCCTAAAACAGGTATTTTGGATTAACCACCAGAACAAATATTTCTTCAAGTGGTTCTTACTGAAATCCAGCATACAGACCTGTATGTGTTTATCTTCACAGAGTGGGTCGGGTAAGCAGGATAAACACTCAAGACTAAGACCTGAAGCCTCCACTTACAAACTGTGGGCACACAAAGATTTTTCTTTCACGCAACTAATTCCATAGCTGGTCCCCAGAGGGGATCCCAGTCTGTTTGGGACTCCTGGGAAATGCACAACACACTGCTGCTCGCCACTGCAGAGGTCACTTTGCCACTTGCAAAGGGATCATCCCAGAAATAATTACAGGTTTTTTCCCACTATTGTGAAGAACTAACTTCAGTGTTCTGTACCCTCAACTCTCCCTCCTCCACAATTTTAAGCATTTTTGTGGCTAGACAGAATAAAGGGGTTTGGGTTTTTGGGTTTTTTTCAGTTGTTTGTTCAAGATCAATGCCTCTCTTTTTCACAGAAGATACCAGGAAGTACTTTGGAAGACCTGCACAGCAATCTGCAGTACATCCACCTGGAATCCTTACTTGTCAAACTAAAAAAGTTCAGCTCTTCTTCCTGAAACAGGAAATTTCAATCTGGTGATACCGAAGTAAGGCAGTAAATAAAAAAAATCCTGGAATTTTTCAGGAAAGATGAAAAATTATTAATCTGAAATAAATTTGAAGGAAAAGAAAGCAGCACAGAACAAAACTAATGGAACACACTTATCTGTGACACCACTTCCATATCATGAAAGAGGATTATTTTTTTGCCTCAGTTCAGTAGGGATTTTGCTGCATGGCCTCTCTAAAACAATCCTTAGTACAGTATCACCCATCAAATGATTTTTCAGTCATTAGGGATGCAGATCTTGATTTTGCTTTGTTCATACTTTAGCCTACATGGAGATTTCTGAAATCATCTACACACTTCCTACATGATCTGCCTCACTGCTGCTGTCCTGCAGAATGAACAGAACAGACCATCTCCTTCACCTGACAGACAGATGAAAGCAGACCATCACAAAAATCATAGGATCATAGAATGGTTTGGGTTGGAAGGGACCTTAAAGCTCATCCAGTTCCAACCCCCCTGACAGCAGCAGGGACACCTTCCACTAGATCAGGTTGCTCAAAGCCTCATCCAACCTGGCCTTAAACACTTCCAGGGAGGGGGCATCCACAACTTCCTTGGGCAACCTGGGCCAGTGTCTGACCACCCTCACAGTGAAGAACTTCTTCCTAATATCTAATCTAAACCTCCCCTCTTTCAGTTTAAACCCATTTCCCCTTGTTTTGTCATTAGTTGCCCAAATAAGAGCATAACATAGAGAACACAGAGTATGAAAAGTGCGTGGCTTTGCCCATCCTGCTCTGGGACTAAGGAGGTTTTGAGTGTCACACATCTATACCAATCCATCAAATCCTGTGTCCTGCAATTCCATTTATCAGTCCATTAACCTATGCAGAAACAACAACTATTATTTTATTTCCCTTTTCCTGTTCGCGGTTTCTAAGATCACTTACACAGCTTTTCTATACACAGAGTCATTGGACTAAAGACAATCATCACGCTCTGCCTTAACACAGTTTTGGACTATATTAGGACTGCAGCCCTAGCACACTTTGGGAACTAATCCTATCAATTTTTTTCTTAAACATATCATATTTGTGGGAAGAAATGCACCAGTGAATGCACAGAAATATCAACACACTGGCGCAACACAAGGAAATCACAGTGACAGACAAATTATATATACTGGTTGCTTCTTTCAAGCATTCTCTCTCCTCCAAGATTAATCAGAGAAGGTCACTTTGCTTACAGGTGTTGCATGAAGTGGAAATTCTGGAAATTCTGGCTGAGAACACTGAATCAGGTCAAATTCAGCAGACGGGTTTTCGCAATCTCAAAAGAAAGGTCTTCACAATTTACATTCCATCATAAGAATATATGACCAATGAAGCTTTTCAGCACTACTATTTTGTTTTGTTCCAGTTCATTATACACCCCGTTCTGCTCCCTGTTTACCTGTTCCTCTTTACTGTAGCAATACATGGACTCCTTGACTGAAATCAATTATTTATTGAAACATGTTAAGCTTAGCAGTACGAAGACAGTGAAAAGCTTGTTATTTTGCAGATAAAATAGAAAACAAGACAGGATTTGATACAGTTATGCAACATTTGAAATAATGAAAGTTTAAAACCAGTGCCAATATTTCAGATTAGTGAAAAACGTACCTGAAGGAGCTTTGATATGCTTTCAGTTGTGGGATACTTCATTGGTTTCTATTCTAACAGCTAAAATAAAATTGAATGAACTGACACTGATTCCAGCTTCAGTTTTTAGCTTCTGGTTACCCTAAGCAGATCAACAACCTCCTTTTTACAACAGGAATAAAAAAAGGGGCAATAGCTACTTTAATATAGTTGGTTCACCTGCCAAAAGACACCTTTTTGTGCATAAACCAAGAAAGTATAATTACCACTGCCTGCATTATAAGGCCTCTGTGCAAAGTAATACTGTAACATGCAGTGCTGAAGTTGTTCACCTAACATCACTGTTCACTAGTCCTTTTGAGGTGTGTATAAGGTCAGGATCTTCCACTAACTCAACAGGATCAAGTGTGCTCTCACTGGAGAAGCTATTTGGCTGGTTTTATACAATAAGCTCCTCTGCAGTTCTAAGCCTTTTAATACAGATTTTTATTTAAAAAAAAAAAAATCTGTCCTCTTTTCTCACTGAAGAAAAACAATGAACTTCCACAAATCTTTTCTACTCTGAACACTTCATGAAGCAACACACTACAGTACATCCTACAGCTGTTCAACAGTATGGTGGCAATTCTATACTCATAGCACTACAGCACTGATCATCAGAACCTATTTTCCTAAAAAAACACCTGCAACTCCACCATGCTCTTCTGTAGAATTATGCCTCAAATCTTACCAGAGAAGTCATTAGATACTGAACTTCCATGGGAAGAAACCCCACTGAAATTTTACATTAATATCTTAGGTACAGGGCATTTCCAGGATGGCAATAATTCACACCTCCAAATTGTGTATCATGACCTCAATGTTGTTTTCTGAGCCAAGAAGCAGCAAAGACTTTCTATCCCTTAAACATCTATTTTCAACAGCATCACTTTGATCACACTTGCACCACAACCCCTCCAGTCAAAAGAAAGACCCAGGTTTACCTCCCAGCATTCTCTTTGGTGGAAGTGCTGGCACCATACGATATGGGAACTTCTGAAGCAGCATCTCATGGAACACCACAAAGTCATTGTATCGCCTGTAGACTGAGCATTTGAATCTCTGCAATCAAGAAAGCAGGGAGGATAAATCAATACAAAGGTTGGACAATCAGCAGAATTTCTTTCTTCTTTTTTTTTTCCCCTATCATCTTCACTAAAAGCAAAAGAAAAGAAAGAAATCGGACCCAGAGACTGCAGAAATTACATATTTCTTCTCTTTAGAGGCCTTGTGGTGGGAAGGACGGAGAAGACTCCAAAGGCAGCCACCATTTGATTCTGAATAGAAATGGCATTCTTCTAACAACAGTTCTTTTGGGAATAAGATTTTCAGTTAAAAATCTAAGTCAGATTTCATTCACACACAAGATGAAAGAGACTACGAAATGGAGAGGGAAAGGTTTCCCAAGAAATTACAAATAACCCTAAATCTGCCATGGTTACATACCATTACTCCCTCAAACTCTCTGGTCTTTCAAATTAGACAGAGCATTTAGAAATAGTGCCAAGACTCTTGAAGTACTGCAAGTCCTGAGCTCTAGCTCTCTCAATCAGTTTCAAATCCAGAGGTGGCAAAACAGTCTTAGATCACATTAAGTATTAGCCCAAATGACTGATGTTTTAAGTTAACCTCACAAGAGAGACCTCTCACTGATGTTAGATCTATAAACAAAGATTGAAAGTTCCTTTAAAACCTTAGTCCTTCACTCTGCATTTCTTCATTCGATATGTAAAAGAGGCCAAAGAAACTGTTTTTCCATTCCAAAAGGAATTAGGTAGCAGCTAAAACAAGACACTCAGCAGGCAGAAATCCTTTAAAAATAACAGATAAATAAAAAACCCACAACTCCCCCACATTATTACTACAGATTCAACTACTGCAGCAGCTAGTAAGAAATACTACACAACACTATACCCATTCTCATGACATTTGCATTGCACATCATCCCCCACTTATTGTGGCACTATGCATTTTCAAAAATAAAGCAACAAGGCTCAGAACTGGAGCACGACGGACACAGCCTCTAGGGCCTCCCTCTATCTGCTTTGAAATCTGATGGTGATTTGTGTTGTAGATCTTAGATGAAGCTCAAGGCCAAGCTATGCTTCCTTTTGAGGAAGTATCATTCTACAGCTACAACCGTAGGAGAGATGACAGCAACTGAAAGAAGTTGGCAATGGGTTCCTAAATTCAAAACCACCAGAGTCACCGAGTCCTGTGCCCTGAAATCACAGGCAAAAATAAACACTGAGTCCTAGAAAGCCCACGGAAGCATTCACTGTGTCTGCCCTCTCTCCCTCACACCAGTCTTTGAGAAACTTAGGGATGTCAATCTAAAACATCTAAAGCCCCAAACAATGCTACAGACAAGTGACCCAAATATGTCTCTGAACAGGTACAACAGTGATAACAGTTTGAGGCTACTCAATAACTGATGTTTTGGTTGCCTGGGAGATGTAAATTTCTCATGGTCTGCCTTGAAGAGGACAGACTTCCTTCTTGAAAAAACACACAGAAGCTACCAGAGAGCTACTTCACTGGCTGCTCTATAAATAGGAAAAAATACATCACCTTCAATCTTCCCTCACACCAAGAGCAGAACCTACGGGTCAGGGTTGGGGCAAGAAAACTGGAAATGGTCTAGACTCTGCAGAAGGACTTGCAGTACCTTTTCTGTTTATAAAGGATTTTAGTTTAGCACTGCCAACACCATTCTTTCACTAGCTTGAAACAGTTTGAAATAGCCAGTCGCCTACACCAATCCATTACAAAAACATTCAGTTTTCAGTGTTATTACACCTGCTTTTGCACAGAGCTCAGGTTTCAAGCGAGTAAACTAGCAGACCATCCATCAGACCTCAGTCTGGTGCAGAAGCCCAGGTCAAGAAAGCAGTGCTACTGCAGTTAAAGTAAGCCCATACAACTGGCCTACTCAAAACCAGCATCACCCAACACATCTATCAAATCAGACAAGACTTTGCCAACAGCAACTGCACAGACATTCTTAAGAGGATACATTCTCACTAAGACCAATGCTTGTTCACATTACCTTGCTGGAAACCTCATATTCCACATGTTTCAGAAAAAGGCCCTTCTTCTCAGGTATAAGCTCCACCTGCACACTATCCTTGCTCAATAGCTCTTGTAGGGTGTGGGAAAGCAGCAGTGGATTTCCCTGTGGCGCCTGCATTAGAAACTGTTCCGGTTCCCTTGGTTCATTTACTGGAGGCTTTGCCAAATCTAAAAGACAAAAAGGGAAAAACAGTCCAGTAGACTTGGTAAGATAAAGTGAAAGAAGTTGCCTTAAAACATTCTGTTCCCTTGCTCAGTGCTCCTACAGTGGTGCAACACAACCAGAACAAGAGTCAAGCCACTCCCCCAGGAGGCTATGCTTCTTCACACACGTTGAAGACGTTGGTACCTCCCTCTTCACAACACCCAGGAGCACCACCAATTAAATCGAGTCAGAAGGGACATCTCTACTGAGCAAAAGAAGAATCACTGGCCAAATTTGTCCTGTGAATCAGCCAAGAGGCCTGCATTTCCTGTCTGTCCAGCTCCCACCACAGCAGGATCAGCCAAAATGAACGAAACCCTTGCTCAGCACTTTTGGATCCTGCCTAGAACAACTCATGGAAGGAAAGAAAATGTGTTATTTTACTGCACTGCAGAAATTTAACACATTAATTCTACATGTCATTACAAAGGAAGGAGACACTTAATTTGACATAATTTTATTAAACTCTATGACAGTGTGCTAGAGTGGGCATGAATTACAATAATTTACTATGTCAATATGCTTAAGTTCAAGAGCAGGGGTAAAAGGTTCCCAATAAGGGCTACCAACTCAACAATTCCTCAATCACAGCAAGTTCTGGCAACATCTTTCAAATATACCTATTTCATTGCTTGTAGCTAAAAGAATAAACATCTTTTTACAGTGAATTCAACCATAGCTGGACAGCTTTGGACACAGAGATTCCAACTGATGCTCAGCCAGATGCAAAGGTAAAAAAGATGGCTCTTATGAATATGGCCCTGAAGGACAAACTACATCAAAGAAGGGGCAAAGATGATGATTCAGGCTGCTCTCTTATTGAATGACTGACTGCAGCCCATCATCTCAACTTGACTTCATAACTACACCTATTATGTGACTGTAAGTTTACATTCTTTTTTAAAGAAATCCTTTTTTCCTACCCATTTCACACATAAGAAACGGGTAAAAAATGTGGATATAACCCTGAGATCTACTCAACCCATACCCAAGTTCTGTTCTCCAGTCTGGAACAGATGGGTTGCTTCTCTGCATGTGGCTGTTTAAGAGGGATACTGCGAGCAAGCCCTTTTACAAAGTCAAATCCACTGATGAAAAGTTACCTAGAAAAGCTAGGCAGTGTTAATTGCCCCTTCCTTGCCATTGTGCAGAAGTTACAGCCCTGAAACATCTAAAATTTTGAGAACACAAGACAGCAACACCATAGAAACAAGAACAATTTCTTTAAGCTCTGATACACAGTTCAAAAAGTTGATAACTGTGCAAGAAATTAACTCAGGGAAGATAAGAATTCATATCCTGAACCTGAAGGCCCTGACCTCCTCCTGATAAGGATTTCCCACATGTTCCTTTATTTGCTCTAGACCCTGATAAATAGGAAAAAACAGGTAATCTCCAATTCCTAACAGACAGCTTCAGAATAGACACTTTGTTCTCTCTTCCATAAAATAGCTTAAGGAAACCAAACCAAATCCAGGACAAATGACCTTATCCCACATGTCTCATCAGGTTTCAGATTCCTGCTAACGTGACTCAGAGAAGCAAGTCTTAACACCTCCAGTTTAATAGACTAACGTATCACCTACTAACCCCACCTACGTAGCAGCTTCTAAAAAGTTCCAGTTACCTGCCAGAAATCTGTTGTAAAATAATGCAAGCTAATTCAGTGTTGACATGGGATGCTGCTGGATAAAGTGATAACATATCTGTATATCCACTTTTCACACAGGTGCTGAACTGAGAAGGAAAGCAGGAAAGAAAATTTAGAATACAGACAGCAAAGCAAAATATCTTCTAGTACAGAAAAACCCTTGCCCACTTGACCTTTCATGGGGTAGCAAGGTATAATAAACCACGAGCAAGCATCAAAAATACACACAAAAAGAACTATGGAAAGCCCAAAGCACCCTGGCTCTTCAGAGCAGCGGTTCTCTAGGTGCACACCCTTGTAATCCTTGGTTTTAATTGCTCAAGACACATCAGTGAAATGCAACATGACACAGTAGTTTGTTACTCCTCCAATCCACACACACACACTTACATAGAATTCCACAGTCCTCCCTGTTGCCAAATCACTGGCTCACGTTGCAGAGGCAGTCAGAGCGAGCTAGCCTCCCCAAGAGGGGCTAGCCAAAACACAACCCACCGATTTCCCCGAGAGCAGTGCCAACCTGTCCTAATGCAACCCTCCTCCTGCCTACGGAGTCGCTCTCCCTGCTCTCAATCTTCCTGCTGGCCAACTGACAAATTGGGCTTTCATGGCACAAATTGTTTCCTAAGCTGAGGCTCAGCACTGTCCGGTAAGTTACTGAAACTCCCAGTGGCAAAAGACAGGTATCAGGAGAAAAGATTTATAGGATGAACCATGAATCCTTCAGGATTTCATCTGTAAGTCCTGGAACTTGCAGCATTACCAGCCAAATTGATGTTGAGAAGGACTCTCAGATTCATTACAGTGACCTGAACCCAGATTACCCCGTAAAACAACTACAGAGTGAAGCCCCACAAAGAGATCTAGACAACACTCAGTGTTCCTTTGACAATTCAGTCACGTTGCTCCTTTCATTTGTAATACTTTGCCAGTTTTCATCAAGTTATTCTCTAAATTTGCTAAAATTCACCCTACAGGAAATACCTTCTCTTTATCAGCAGCTCACACACTCGGCTTTTCCTGAAATATTCTGTAGCTTCTTTATATCTCAACATTGTCTAAACGTGAGAAATCGTACAAATCAGAGAACCATACTAACAAGTTTGAGTGATTACTGTTTAATTAATAATCTCAGCATGTTTCATATCAACAAGACAGCTACTCAGGGTGAATTTACACCCTCAAACACTGGTCTGAGAACACAGTAAGAAGACTCTGGAACAGCTGTTAACATGTTTCAGAAAACACTTAACTGTGGTATTAACACTAACCCTGCAGAACAACATATACTGAAGCTATTCTGCAGCCCAATTTTCATTCTACTTACTAAAGAGTCAGTTCAGGATCAGCCTCAAGAGCCCCGGCCAGGAACGGGGAATAATAGTAGGAACTCATTGGTATGAGCTCCTGTGTTCAACCACTAAAAGGATTTACATGCATTGTAACAAAAACACTTAACACTTCCCATCGTGCACTCTGCTCAAGAACAGCTAATTTTGAAAGTGTTCTTTTTAGGTTTCAGCAGATGATTATCTAGTAAAGTTTATATACATAGAGTGGTAAGTGAATACAGAAATGAAGTTGGGAACACTCCCCTGGAACACGTGGAAGCAGACAAAATAAAATCAGCATTTTTGTGCAAGCTAGGCTTTTGCTACAGTGCAGTTTCTCAATCTGTTGTCAATAAGATATCAGGAAGTGGCCTGGTATAACTGGAAACAATTTGATATAAAAGTTTAAAAGAATACATATATGCATACATAATGCAAACAAGCGGACAACACGATGACAAGAAGTAAAAGTTGAAAGAAGTATTCAAAGCATAACCTAATTTTTGTTTGGTTCTAAAGGAAAAAAATCTATGAAAACACTGCATAATACTACCTTTTTTTTTGGTATCAAGTCAGGTAGCCTTTGGACCAAAAGGAGTTGAGAAACTTATCCAGAAAACAACTGAAATACAAAGCTTTGCGACTTTATATCACACATTTCAGGCTTTAGTTAGCACCCGATATTAATTTCTCCCATTCATACTAGACAGCAACCTGCCCTCCACAGAGTTACCAGTTTCCTCTATCAAATTTTCTAAAAACCAGGCATTTACAAAACCCAAAGTAGCATCTGAAGTGTCTGATCAGCTGCAGGCAGGGCTTACCTGTGAGCAAGCACACAAAGAAGAGAAGGGCTACGCCAGGGCTGGAGGCACAGGTGGTAAATCACAATACAGATCTCCCTTCCCTATTTAAGTTCTGTCACCCAAATTTGGAGGGTTTATCTTCATTTCACAAATGCCTGCTACTAACAACTCTTTATTACACCAGGATGTTAATGAGCTAAATTTACTAGACACACTTAAGCAAAAGGTGCCATAGAATTAGTTGTTACACGAGTAGCAGATTTTCTAGGAGAAAGGAGTCTGGAAGGAAGCAAAACCTTCAGGAAAAACTGCCAGGATTTCTTCTTCACCAGCACAGACCACAGCCTTGCAGAGCAGAGGTGATCCAACTCACTGGAAACACAGGGGACTAGGAGAACTAACTATTTTTGTGCACAGATACATCAGATTTCTCCCTGGCAAAACTGAGGGCTCCAGTACAAACTCCTGGGCCAGGAATACAAAAGCAGCAATGTAAATGTCATTCATCAGCATTTCCCTTTCCTTTCTGTCTTCTCCTGAAAAGCCTCAGGAATTATGGAAATGCCTTTCTCCCTTATTGTGTCAAAAACATTCCTCCGTAATTCCAGAATTCAGTGTCCACATCAACCCCTCACAAAGCTGGTACAGATTTCAACAACAACTCCAAATAGATTCCCTTCCTTGCCTTTTTTTTTTTTCTTTTTAAATTCTTACATAATTTGAAATCCCCTAAAAACAAGAAAAGAAAAACAGAAGTTCCACCAAAAAAAACCCAAAAACAACCCAAAAAACCTTTCTTCCTATTAAGGGCTTTACATATTTTTGAGACAACTGTGTACAACTTGTTTGGGTTTTTTTAAGGAATTTTGAACCACGCAATTCTTATTTAGAAAGGCACAATGCAAAGGAATCAGTCTATTTTATCTAACAAAGCTAACTGATGCAGAGATCTATGTTTAATGTGGAAGAGAGGTCTGTATTTCTTACTAGGTTCAAGAAAAGTAATCATATTTAGCTTCACTCTAATTAAGAGATGGTGTGCTAGTACCCTTCCTCCTCCCTCCCAACAACTGACTTGTAAATACAAGCTATCCAATGCCAAAACAACACAGGATAAAATAATACACATACTATCATAGAACTAGATGTTGGAAAACAGGCTCTAACATTTTGGTTTTCTCCTTAAAAAAAAAAAACAAAACAAAACAAAAAAACCCAACAGCTTTCTCAGTGCAGATGTCAAATGTGCATCCTGTGCTGGCTGGTCTGGTTTTGGGAATGGGATTTTTGTTTGTTTGTTTTTCCTTGTTTTTTGAGGTGTATGGGGTAGTTATGGTTTGGGGAGTTTTTGGCAGTTTGTTTGCTTGTTTGTTTTCCAACTAAGTTTCAGATTGTTATTCAGCACTCGGTGCTTTTCAAGATGAAGCACAAAAATAATGGCACAACTCAAAAATAATCAGGTGAGGTTATCCAAGATTTATTTTATAATAATAAAAAAGCACTAGCATTTCTGCATTCCCCTTCGGCTGCAGGCCTCCAACTGCTTCTCCAAATATAGCAATCACATACTACACCAGGAAAAAAAAGCCCAACACCCAGTTACCTCCTTCCAATGTCACTCAGTGAATCTATGTGACAGAACAAAGCCCTAACTTCAAGCTCAGTGCTCTGTTTTTTTAACGATGCTGTTAGACCACCAAATGATTAATTAAGCAATTTCCCAAGTCTGGGAACACAAGGAACATACTCCATGCACAAGTCAGCCACAGAGCCATAGTCCCAAACTGTAACAAACACAATAAAGTGAGATGGAGCTACACACATTGAGGAAATAACAGGATTAGGGGAGAAAAGACCATCGAGGAATGTTCCCAAAGACTACAGAGACAAAACGCCAAGTCCTCACCAGGGCAGACTCCCAGCTCACAATGGAAGATTGCTAAACTACCATTTTTCACACCCAGCTCTAACAAAGAGGATGGAAGTGTAAAAATTCAGACCCAAAAAGGTAACTCAACAAGCAATAGCACATACAACTGCTCTCCAGGGAACTTTTACAAGGGCATTTTAGCTTAAATATAAAATCACCAAGTTTCTACAATCATCCTTCCTTATACAGGTCAAGAAAACACCATCAGCAGAAATTGTTTATCTTTTTGTTTTTCCTCTCATCTTCCTTGTGTGTTTCTCACCCTCTTAATTACACTGAGGAAAAACTTGATCTTAGTATATAAGCATTAAAAAAATGGTGTGCCACTCCACACACTGCGTTCTCCCAATGGTCTTTTCACGTGTTTTACAGTTAGAACAAGGTCATTCACATCTGAAATTCTGTTGAAAAGCAATCATCAGAGCTCCCCTCCTTTTGTACCAGTTCCACATGTCTGTAACTGATACATTTCTCTCCATCAGAGATGTGGACCAGCCCACTAAAACTTGAAGATTGTGTGGGAAATCAGAGTGGTTAAGTGCAAATTCTACTGTCTACAACTGGTAGAGCCTTCCCTACCAAGACCTCTTAGAGGCTGCACACACAGTTAAAGATTTACCACCAGAAGGAGACAACCCCCCTCCGTCCCCAGCCAACACACCTGGATTAGCTCCCTGCAATCATTGCAAAACAGGCTCAAATGGGAGCAAGAGGGGGAAAAAAAAGTCAGTACAAATGACTTTGCAAAACTGACTTTAATGCGTTGGATATTATCCTTTTTTTTTTCTCTCTTGATTGTGTTAAAGTACTTTTAACCCTGCAAAATAAACAAGACAGCATTTTCATGTGCTGTAGTAGGTGGACATCGATGGTCTCTGTCAGGACTCTCCATTACTCAGGAGATTTACATCCTCCTAGAATACAGACAAGCTGCTGATCTCCAAAAAAGTTACATATGGGTGTGAAACTTCCAAGATCACTGAACCCGCATCACGGTGCCAGAAATAAAGGCATTCCTAACACAGCATTATTTTTCTTTTGATAACATCTCCCAGTGTCCATAACAACATAAGTTTTATCAAAGAAAGCAAAGTTTTCTAAACAGGGCTGAGGAGATCAGGCAGTTACAGAAGCACCATCACCAGCGTGGAGGTTAATCAGATGAAGAATACTCAGAGACAAGTGTTTTATCTCTAGAAGGCTCCTGAAGCAGATGGTAAATCTGTAACAGACGTACCTGAACAAGCTCTCTCTTTGGTACAGTAGGACATTTTTTCCACAAAGGCTGCTGTTCAATATCCCAATATCTTACATCAGTCCTGGACAGAAATATTCCAAAACAATTTATTTATAAGCATTATCTGCATCAGAAGCATCACAGGCCTATCAAAAAAAAACCTCACTCCTGAATATAATCCAACCACACCATTTTTCCCTGCATAAAGTTTAGCCACTTGTAACTTCTACTAGTTTTTCTTTCCAAACAGAGGAAAAAAAAATAAAAAAACTATGCACAGAGCAGTAATTGCCAGTATGAAACTTTAACCAATTTAAGAGAACTTTAGAGAACTGTATTATCCTGTTTCCCTCTAAAAGTTTCCCACTGTTCTGAGCCTGGCGTGTTATTTTCTTAATTCACCCAGGAGCTCCCTCCATTTCTCCTTTCACAACAAGCGCTGGCAACACTCGGCTGCAAGTTCCTCGCTCTCAAAACTTCGAGCTGTTTCTTTTCACGCTGGATCTGTTCTTGGCTTGGGGTCAGTGAGGAGGAGACGTGGCCTCCGCCCGGGACGGACTGTGACAGTGCCCACGGAACCGCTTCATCAGCCGTCCCCGCGTGTGGTAACGGGTCCCCGAGTCCATTTCAGCGGGGTACGAGGAGATGAAATAGTCCCTTCAGCAGCGCCCAGCCGCTCGACTCCGCACCCAGCCCCGGTAGCCGGGCTCCCCGGGACCTGACC
>NW_010307266.1:0-3792 GCF_000700745.2 Antrostomus carolinensis
CTTGCTGAGGGTGCACTCAATCCCACTGCATATCTTTAATTTATTAATACTCTTTTCTGCTGTGTCCTGATACTGGGAACATCCACTCTTATTCTTTTATTCCCCATAAGACATAACTTCTCTTTTGGTGTGTTTTTCTCCATGCTTATTGTCAGAAGATGACTCGTCTGGTGGGATAACCTGGACCTATCATTTTATCTCTCCTCTTCAGACCTGGCTGTACTGATTTTTTTTTCCTTTTTCCATATAATACACAAATAATGTCTATCTCCCGGGGACTGAAATGTTCTAGTTTTACCCATGGTGGTGGGTTTAGAGGACACAGAACATGACATTCAGCATATCAGTCTGTATGACCTACTGTTTCCTTTCCCAGCAATCTAGGAAATCAGAAGCATTAACGTTTTCATGCAGACATCCAAAGCATTTTTTGCCATAAATACTGTGGAAAGCTGGTTTTACATTTATGCCCCAAACAAGACACTGCTTCTTGAAATGGGCTGCATCAAGAGCCGCGTGGGCAGGAGGTCGAAGGAGGGGATTCTGCCCCTCTACTCCACTCTTGTGCAACCCCACCTGCAGTTCTGCGTCCAGTTCTGGGACCCCCATCACAAGAAGGACATGGACCTACTGGAGTGAGTCCAGAAGAGGCCACAAGGATGCTCAGAGGGCTGGAGTATCTCTGCTATGAGGACAGGTTGAGACAGTTGGGACAGTTCAGCCTGGAGAAGAGAAGGCTACGGGAAGAATTTCTAGCAGCCTTCCAGTGCCTGAAGGGGCTCCAGGAAGGCTGGGGAGGGACTTTGGACAAGGGCAAGGAGTGACAGAAGGGGTGATGCCTTTAAACTGGAAGCGCGTAGGTTTAGATGAGACATAACGAGGAAATTCTTTGCTGTGAGGGTGGTGAGACACTGGAACAGGTTGCCCAGAGAACCTTTGGCTGCTCCTCCATGGAAGTGTTCAAGGCCAGGTTGGATGAGTCTTTGACCAACCTGGTCTAGTGGAAGGTGTCCCTGCTGATGGCAGGGGGGGTAGAACTAGATGATCTTTAAGGTCCCTTCTAACCCAAACCATTCTGTGATTCTATGAAATACATCTCCAATGTAATTAAGTGACCATAGTGTGAACAAAACAGAGAAAGATTTATCTCTCTGGGAAAGTTTCTTCATCTTCAGTAGAAGCAGGACCAAATCCTACTTATACAGCATTCATCTCAGGAGAAAACATTAGCTTATGTCCTGCAGAAAAGACTCATTACTAAATCTGATATCATTTTCATCTGTGGACCACTGGAGTAACAATATGGGGAGAATACATCAAATCTAAGAGAAATCTTTGATCATCACATTCTGCAAAATGATCTCTGAACTAACAAAGCACCAGAAATGTGTGTGCAGAAATGCAAGGCAAAGCAGAAATCGTCATGTCACAGTGAGATTAGCCACTTCCTTCTTGCACAGGAGAAGTTAAATCTGCACTG
Organism: Antrostomus carolinensis; assembly: GCF_000700745.2. NCBI lineage: Eukaryota > Metazoa > Chordata > Aves > Caprimulgiformes > Caprimulgidae > Antrostomus > Antrostomus carolinensis. The sequence continues at coordinate 1,481 of NW_010307266.1, forward strand.
ACCACCTTTACCTTCAAACATCAATTCAGAAAACACCCTTCCAAAGCCAGACAAATTAATAAAGTATGTTATTCTGCCTCAGCCATTGGTTTCTGCTGCTTGGACTAAATTAAGAGGATTGGTGCTTCTTCTTATTCCTATTTTGGTTTGGTTTTTGTTCTTCCCAAATTTACCTCTGCTAAGCACAGGCAGCTGGGAAGAGCTTATGTTGCTCCAGAAGTGTCTAACACCTAGGAGTGCCTGAGCTGCAATGGTAATTACTTCTTCTGGCATTGTTGTCGTGAATAAGGCTTTTCTTTTCTTCCCCCGTCCCCCTGCCCCCTCCGGTGGTTTATTGTATTGTGTGTCCTGCTGCAATTCCTGAGCTGTTCAGCCTTGAATGGTAGACTATTAAATCCAAATCCTACTTACAGATGATTTAAATCACTGGGTTTTGAAGTTGCAATTTGTTCTCATGATTAAGTTGTCATCATAACTCGTAAGTCAGTTTAGTTTTGAGTTTATGCAATTTGATATAAGTAGCATGTACAAGTGAGGGCAGGCTGCCCACCTTTATATCCAAAGTAGTAGTTATCAGTACTAACTTAGATCCCTCTAACTCTGGTAGGCAGAAAATACTATAGGAAAAGAGTTAATTTTCTTCTTAGTAGCTTGAATAGTGCTGTGTTTTAGTTTCAATATGGGATTTGGTATGAGAAGAATGTTCATAATATACTGATGTTTTTGGTTGTTCCTGGGAAATCAAGGACTTTCCAGCTCCTCATGTTTTGCTAGTTTGCAGGTGCAGTAGAAACCGGCAGGGGTGGGAGGAATAGTAGTAGATCAGTACACCCAAAAGGGCATTTGGATATGTCAGTGGGATATTCCATATCATATAACGTCATGTTGAGTTTATAAATGACAGACGTTGGGGAAGAGGGGCTCTCTCTCTTCTGGGACTGTAGTTTTGGGTTCAGGTTTATTGGCTCCTCCAGGATCGCTATCAGCAGGTGGTGAGCAATTGTCCTGTGCACCACTCATTTGTATATTCTATTATTATCACTACCATTATTATCATATTTTATTACAGTTATCAAATTATTCTTATCTCAACCTACGAGTCTTCTTACCCTTACCCCTCCAACTCTCTCCACTATTGCTTGGGTGGGAAGCAAGGGGGAGGTGAGTGAGCAGCTGCGTGGTGTTTGGCTGCGAGCCAAGTTAAATTATGACACATCTATACTACAGATATACACACATGGCTGGCCACACAGGTGTGACAGTGTGCTCCTCCTGGACCCTCCCCAAACTGATCTTTATTTCCCATAATCCTGTTCAAGTGATAACCAGCAGTGGTTACCATAATGGATGCTCTCTGGTTGTGGTAGCTGCATCCAGCTCAGGGAAGATGAATAACAACACAATAGCGGGCTACCTTGGGCAACTCGTTCCAACGGCGGGGACTTGCTGAGCGTGCACAGACCGAAATACGGCTGGTGCGCAAATAGGTCAATCATCTTACTCCATCAATAGTGGACAGTCCAGGGTCCATGGAGCATTCCTGAAATGACAGCGGGCTGCACACCAGGATCTCTCCTTGAGTAGGGACACCTCTCAAGGTTACTTCTCCAGGTTGAGAGATTCCTTGTCACGACAGATCCTCGGTAAGTGACTAATAGCTGCTAAACTGCAAAAACTTATCTAAGTGACAGAAAGGATTGATTGCACATATATAGATATAATACTTTAGACCAAGTCTGGGGCTAGGATTGGATCCAGCTGCACCTAGACTCCTCTCTGAGAAGGAGTTTAGAAAGCAAGGGGGTCCTTTCCAAAACCTTGTGACTCAACGGGAGGGTCTCCCTGACAGTTGTGTCTGACCCTGTCCTCTGTGCAGTAAATAATCAAGTGAACACTGACATCAAATCTTGTTAAATGAACGTCACATTAACCTCTGAACTTTGTTAATTCATTATTTTATATCAATAAATATATTATTACATCTCTCTTATGAGTGAAGTGCATAACTCACTCTTGACTCTTTACCTGCAACAACAGCTCAGTGCAGACAGAAAAGGCAGCACTCACGCAAACACCATAATCAGCACCACTGGTCTCACCTTGTTCTTCCTCTTGCTAATCAGGGTGGAAATCTGTTATTTGTACATACATCTGCAATATGTATGTACAAATATATACATAAAAATACTGGAATATATATGCATATATTCATATGGATATTTAGTTAGTGGAATATATAAACATAATGTAAATTCCTCCAGTAACTGGGCTTTCTACACTAAGCCTATCCAGAAGTTGCAACCCCAGGCACA
>NW_010307267.1:0-3775 GCF_000700745.2 Antrostomus carolinensis
CCCCTCCTGAGCTGCCTCTAGCCCTAAGTATGCAAATATTTTTTGGGGTAATGTTTTCAAAATGCACTCTACTGTTGCCATATGCTATTGAAAGAATCAAAATTGAGGTGGCATGAGAGGGGGGAAAGTTAATTAAATTGTCAGTAAATAGCTACTAATGTTTGCATTATAGAAATTTAAACTCAGTATGTTATCTCCCTTTTGTATCTCCTACATCTGTTCTGATTTTCTGTTTCATTGTAAGTGTATATAACACCCTAAGATAAAGCAGCTTGCTCATCTCTGACAGGGAGAAATTAAAAAGAATTGGTATTTTGGGGTGCCATTTTGTTGCTATTAGCATAAAATAAAAACAGTTTTACCGTATAGAGTTCTCAGGTCTTGCTGGTGCTGTTGTAAGGATTCTGCATATGAGATGTTGTACTGTTTCAAGTGTGGTCCATTTCACAATCAGTAGTCAGAGACAACATTTTTGTCAGATTTAGGGTTGAGGGGAGGGCTGTGTTGTAATGGCATCTGGAAGCTTCAGCTTGCAACAGTGATGTTATGTCATATACTACTGAAAATGAAACCAAAAAACAGACAGACTTTGTTGCAGAGAAGCGTACCAGACAGAAATGGCGGGAGACAGACAGACAAGAGCAATGAGCTATGAGGAGACAGCCTGAAGGAGTAATGTCAAGGAGCCTGGCAACTTATTCCAGACTTTTAAAATGCATTTTCTAGTTTTGCTCACAAAAAAAAAAGACTCTGCTTGATGCTGCAAAGAACTTACTTACTCAGAATTCTGTATACAAGTTAGTAAGTAGAAATCAGACTTTGCCTTTTAATGAAGAATTAAAACAAAGCAGGGCAATCTGAAGGCTTTTTTCAGTCCACCAAAAAATGAAGAGAAAGGGAAGAGGGGAGTAAGATATTGCTGAATAGTTGCCCTTCAAATAATGAAACCCTTGAAATAAGCCCCTCTTTGCTTTCCATTATGGAAACTCTCAAATCAAGTTTGGCCAGAGATGATGTGCTAGGGCTAGCAAGGAGGACCTAGGGAGGTGGTTGAGTCACCATCCCTGAAGATGTTTAAAAAGATGGGTAGATGGGGTGCTCAGAGATACGGTTTAGCAGTGGACAGATATGGTTGGACTCGATGATCTCAGAGGTCTTTTCCAACCAGTAGATTCTATGACTCTATGATTCAGGATACCTGACTCAAAGGTGTGGAAAAGTAATTAGGGAGCAGCCAGCATCAAATGAGGCCTTCACATCTCTGCCGTGCTCAGTGGAGAGAGAAAATAGGATGTAAGTCACAGCAGCCCATTGTCCATTCTTTGGATTACACTGGAAGTGACCCAGAGAAAGTCTTGGAAAATGGTGTGGAATCAGTCCCACACATGCATCATCCAGGGGGGCTTCCAGAGGGGCTCCCTGCAACTGCTTCTTTCAGGTACAATCAGACCCACTATCCACACTTCTGGTCTAGGGGATATGGATTTAGACCAAATGACTAGTGATTACACTAATTTGGGGATATTCAGCTCAAGATACTTTATAATGACCTGAGTGCTCATCTTCAGAAATCAGGGCTTTGGGGCCATTTCAGACTGAGCAAGGCAGAAATGCAACCCACTTCAGAAACACTGCAAAAATCCTAGTCAGAGACTTCAAAATGCTAAGTGTTCATCCTTGTTTGTAAATGTCCCTTGAAATCAGACATCTTGAGGATTTTCATTTTTTCCTAGTTAAAAGCAGTGGGCACATGAAAATTTTTTGGTGTGTGTTTAGAAGCCATGTGAGCTGTTACACCTGCATGCAAAACAAAATAAATATATTTTGTTACTACTTTGAACCATATAGTCACTTCTACTAAAAGCTGCATGCAAATAGCTATATTTAGCGTGCTATAGATTAGTCATATTTGTTTTACAAGGAAGATTATAAATAGTGTTGGGGGGGGGGGGGGAAACAGAGAGTATTTTGCAAATGAGACCAGATGGAAAACTAACAGATGGCCTAGAACTGTATTTTGTATGATCAGCCTTACATTTAAATTAAAAATTTTCATAATTAAGATGAAGGTCTGTAACAACACTAGCTACTTTTCCTGTGGCAGCATCGTATATCATGTATCACAGGTATAAGCTGTAGACTTCTCATAAAATAGTGGTAAAACATATATACAAATTTTGTTACTTACTTAGTTAAAACAAAGGGAGGGAATAAAATGCAATTCATGGAAGTTAAATAAAGGGGGAAAAAAAACCTTATATATAAAGGAACATCATATAATAACGATGCAAATTGAATGACCCACTACCTCACTTGGAGGGCAAAGGAGAAGAAGGATCATATTTGTTATGTACCGTCAGCTAAGAACCAGAAGACCAGTAGGATTTTCCTATTGCATTACCTAAATGAAATATGCTTCTTCAATTTTAATAGTGAGAAGATCAGGAGAAGATGGTTGATAAACTGTAGCCCTATGTACACATTATATTCTGAGGACTGAATCAGGAGCAGTGATTTACATTCTATTTCCTCCCATAAAGTGACATGTATATCTATGTAGGTGTTACTGCCAGAGACTCAGTTGCTGAAGCAATGGCAGCACCTTGCACGTGGTCTGACAGGTCAGGGGGTACAGCAGGCAGAGCAGGAGCTCTTTAGTCAGCATGCAACCCCAACCTGTGCTTCCTACCACCCACAGCATTGATGTGGTATGGGAGAGATGCAACACCTGCACTCACACCCAACAGCCTACATCTCCAATGTTCATTTCATGTTGTCTGTGAGAGGAGGGAAGAGGTGCTCTTTTACAGCAGTCTATAAGCAGGCTGCGCTGAAATAAATTTCATCTATGATTCAGGAAGAGTAAAAATGGTTTCAAAGGTTTTCTGTCTTCCTGCTATGCTCCCTGAAGTGCTTAGCTGTCCCAAGTCAAAAGCCAACCACCCAGGCATAACCCTGTGGCAAGAGGGACTGCCTCTGTACAAGGTACAAACACCACCCAAATATACCTGCCAAGCATTCTTGAATATCAGCATGGTTCAATAAAAATGACACTACTGGGAGACCCTAGGCTGCAAGTCAGCAGCTCACTGGGCTTAAAAATCAGTTCACAGTGGTAGAAAATATCTGCTTTGTTATCAGATATCTTCTTCTATTACTCTCACAGTCATAACATTTAAGTGCCTTACCACAGTGCATCAAATAGGGTGACTCAGACTATAATCTGGCTCATTTTCCAGCTCGGCCTGGCCCCATGGAGAAAATTCTATGTGCAGCACTGTGTCTTGTTTTGCTAGGGTAAATACTATTTTTTCACATGTTGCTGTGTATATATTAGCAAAGGAAAGCCTGAAGCTGAATGCCTTGCACTGGAGCAGAGCAAGGGATGCTTGCAACAGTTGTCCCGCAGGCACAGGTCAGCTCTCAGGATGGTCGTTTGTGTGGCAAGGGTTTGTGTGGCAGGGTTTTGGTAGCGGGGGGGCGCATAGGGGTGGCTTCTGTGAGAAGCTGCCAGAAGCTTCTCCCATCTCTGACACAGCCAATGCCACCGGTTCCAAGTTGGAACCATGGCTGGTCAAGGCTGAGCCCATCAGTAATGCCTCTGTGATAATATAATTTAGAAAAAAAGGGGAAGAGGAAAAAATGCAGCACACTTTGCAGCTGGAGAGGGGAGTGAGAAGATGTGAGAGAAACAACTCCACAGACATCAAGGTCAAGAAGGAGGGGGAGGAGGTACTCCAGGTACTGGAGCAGAGATTTCCCCGCAACTTGTGGT
>NW_010307268.1:0-8745 GCF_000700745.2 Antrostomus carolinensis
AGGCCGTTTCCTCTTTTTCTATCGCCTCTACTTGGGAGAAGAGACTGAGAACCATTTCACTACAACCTTGATCACCTCATCCAGATCACTGATAAAGATATTCAACAGAGGTGGCCTCAATACTGAGCCTTGGGGAACACCACTTGTGACCTCTGGATTTAAGTCCATTCCACCACAACTCTCTGGGCCCAGCCATCCAGACAGTTTTTTACCCAGTGAAGACTATGCCCATCCAAGGCATGAACAGCCAGTTTCTGCAGGAGAATGCTGTGGGAAGTGGTGTCAAATGCTCTACTAAAACCCAGGTAGACAACATCCACAGCCTTTTCCTCATCCACTAAGCAGATCACTTTGTTATAGAAGGAGATCAGGTTAGTCAAGCAGGATGTGCCTTTCACAAACTGGTGCTGACCAGGTGTGATCACTTGGTTGTCCTGTACGTGCTGCGTGATGGCACTCAGGATGAGCTGCTCCATCACCTTCCCCAGCACTGAGGTCAGATTGATAGGCCTGTAGTTCCTGGATGCTCCTTCTGGCCTTTCTTGTAGATGGGCATCACATTTGCTAACCTCCAGTCCAGTGGGACCTCCCTGGTTAGCCGGGACTGATGATAAATGATGGAAAGCAGTTTGGTGAGCACTTCTACCAGCTCTCTGAGTGCCCTTGGGTCGATCCCATCTGGCCCCATAGACTTGGGAATGTCTAACTGGTGTAGCAGGTTGCTAAATATTTCCCCTTGGATTATGGGGGTTTCATTCTGCTCCCCATCCCTGTCTTCCAGTACAGGGAGCTGGGCACCTGGAGAACAACTGGTGTTACTATTAAAGACTGAGGCAAAGAAGGCGTTAAGGACCTCAGGCTTTCTGTCATCCTTTTCACTATGTTTCTGCCCTGCATCCAATAAAGGACGGAGATTCTCCGTAGCCCTCCTTTTGCTACTAACATATTTATAGAAACACTTTTTGCTGTCTTTTACTGCAGTAACCAGATTAAGTTCTATTTGGGCTTTGGCCCTTCCAATTTTCTCCCTGCATGCCCTCATGACACTCCACTCTTTCATCCTCTTGACTTGCCCGCCCCTTCTTTCAAAGGCCAAAAATTCTCCTTTTTTCCCGAGTTCCAGCCAAACCGTGTTAATAAAGAACACCTATTAAAAACAGTTCTAAAATTTTCAAAAAGTGAAAAAAATACTTTTTTTTTCTTTGCACATGTGTTCCAATGCTACATTAGCAGCCTTTTCCAAGATTATCTCCTCTCCCTGCAAGCACTTCTACTTTACAGGCAGAGTCACCATAGCCTACATTTTAAAAAAATCTTAATCTTAAAAGCATTAAGTTAGCTTTGTTTAGTAGTTAGATACAGAACATTTGTGGTGACTGTATCCTTAGCTTTCATTAGACTTTATGATAAGACTTTTGTAATACTCACATGTTCCCATCACATATACACAAGATAAAGTAGAATCTAATAGAAGTGTATGTTTTTAACAGGCATTAGAAGGGGATGGTAACAGATGACATTCCTGTGTCTTGAATACTGTTTCCTTTAAAAGCGAATAATAATAATAGCCTTAATTTCAGTTTTTCAATTACAAAACAAGATTTGCAATAACAAAGTTGTAATAAAGTAAGATGCCAAGCTGTAAGCTGTAACAAGCCACGGCAGTGTAGCTTACAGGTTGGACTAGATGATCATTAAAGGTTCCTTCCTAACCACATTCAATGATTTATGAAGCTAACACAAGTGTTCCTCCCTTTGCTTGTGAAGAGTGATTTCCAAAAAACCTGGCAAGCTTGTCCTCCTGCACATCAGCCAGAGTGCTGCAAAGGTTTAAGACACTCAAATTGCTAATGTAATTTTTCCCAGCTTGGTTAGGAAAGAATTTAGTTATTGTCACTCTTTTATTGAAAGATAACTGTATTTCCTGACTTTCACATGAAAGCTGCTAAACACACAAAACCAGAAAGCAGGCCAATTGTTTAGGCCTCTGCAGAATTTCTTAGCAATTAGATACTGTGGTGGTTTCACTTGGACAGTAGCCAAACACAGCCACTTGCTCACTCTCCCCATCCAGGAAACAGGGGAGAGAACTGGAGAGGCAAGGAGGTTCATAAGTTGAGAAAAGAACAATTTAATAATTGAAATAAAATAAAACCTAAAATAATAATGACAAAAAGAAAACTTGAAATAGTAATAATAAAGTAATAGTAATAATAGTAACAATAAAATATGCAAATGAGTGATATATCGTGCAATTGTTCAACAGTTGCTGACCAAGCCCAGTCGTTCTTGCGATCCTGGAGGAGCAACAATCCCAAACCCAAAATCATAATCCCAGAAGAGTGAGAGCCTGAGCTATAGCCAGAGATCCTCACTAATGCACTGAACATGATGTTATATGATATGGAACATCCCACTGGTATATCCAAATGCCAATTTGGCTTACTAATTTTAATATTCCTTCCCCACCCCAGACCTTGCACCTGAAGACTCTCAAAACACAAACTCCTTCAACTTCCAGTGACAACTGAAAACACTGGTATGTTGTCAACATTCTTCTCACAACAAATCCCATATTGAAACCAAAAAACAGTGCTATCCTAGCTACTAAGAAGAAAACTAGCTCTATCCCAACCAAAAACAGGAGAGATTTATATTGAGGGGTTGGCCTACATGTAGTGTTACCTAAGAGTGCAAAAAACCCAACATATTGGGGAAGCATGAGAAAAAGAATGAGCAAATTAAAGTGCCACTTAAAATGAACATGAAATTTCAGATCTCGGTATTAGCAACAGTTTAAGTAATAGCTTTTAAGTTTAATTAAAGTTATTTCTTCATAAAGAGAAAGGTTCTTATTTTGAGTAAACAGAGCACTTTAAAACCTGTGCAGTCTCCAGCTGCCACCTCCTTAAGGAAGAACTGACTCTATAAAGCCCACAGAATTGTAAAGTGGTAGCCAAATTTAATCAGGGAGAGAGGAGAAAACAACCAGAAACTATCGGTGAGTCCAAGGGCCACTCTCAGGATTGGATTTGTTTCAAGTAATTCGTAATCACAAATAATAGCTTAAGACATTTGCTTTCAGGAAGAGATCTTAAACCTCTGCAAGCTACACTGCTTTTCCCAGTCCTCCTAGATTTCTCTCCAGACTCTTCCAGCAACTCTAATCAGTCAAAAGTATTCTTCTACAAAGTCAGCAGCTAGCAATTCCATCTCTAGTTTAGGTGATCCACCTTCACTGCATTTCCTCTTGAAAATAAAGGTGAAGATAAATTCTTAACATCTTTAGAAAAAGATACATACTTGTTCTGGGAAAGAATACTAGTTGTGGGTGCATCTAAGACCAACAGACTGATGTAAGAAGATGGATAAAGTAGCACAGCGAGCAGTAGGCAATCCAGGAGACTTATGGAGTACATGGGAGGCAACTTCTTAAGCCAGGTAATAGACAGCCCTGCCAGAGGGGATGCGATACTGGACCTGATGGTCACCAACACAAGTGACCTGATTGGTGACATCAAGATTGGAGGCAGCCTGGGCTGCAGTGATCAAGCACTGGTGGAGTTTGCAGTCCTGAGGGATATGGGTCAGGCAAAGAGTAGAGTCAGGACCCTGAATTTTACGAAAGGAAACTTCCAGCTCTTCAAGGAGTTAGTCAATAGGACCCCTTGGGAAACTGCCTTCAGGGACAAGGGAGCAGGGCAGAGCTGGAAGATCCTTAAGGACGCTTTCCAGAGAGCAAAAATGCTCTCAATCCCAAAGTGCAAGAAATCAGGAAAGGAAGGCAAGAGATGGACATGGCTGAGTCGAGACCTACTAGCCAAACTAAAAGGCAAGAAGGAAATGCACGGGCAGTGGAAGCAAGGACGGGAATCCTGGGATGAGTATAGGGACCCTGTCCAGTTGTGTAGGGATGGGGTCAGGAAGGCCAAGGTACAGCTGGAGCTGAACTTGTCAAGGGATGCAAAGAAAAATAAGAAGAGCTTCTACAGGTATGTCAGTCAGAAAAAGAAGGTCAAAGAAAGCATATCCCCCCAAGGAGCAAGACAGGCAAACTGGTAACAACAGAGAAGAAGACTGAGGTACTCAACAACTTTTTTGCCTCAGTCTTCTCTGGCAACATCTCCTTCCCACACCTCTCAAGTGGATGGATCTCAAGGCAGGGAGCAGGGGAGCAAAATCTCCTCCACTGTAAGAGAAGATCAGGTTTGTGACCACCTGAGGAACTTGAATATACATACGTGTATGGGACGTGGGATGCATCCCAGAGTCATAGAATCATAGAAGGGTAGGCATTGGAAGGTACCTTAAAGTTATCATCTAGTTCCATCCTCCCTGCCACGAGCAGGGACACCTTCCACTAGACCAGGTTACTCAAAGCCCCATCCAACCTGGCCTTCAACACTTCCAGGGAGGAGCAGCCACAGCTTCTCTGGGCAACCCGTTCCAGTGTCTGACCACCCTCACAGGAAAGAAATTCTTCCTGATATCTAATCTAACCCTGTCCTCTTCCAGTTTAAAGCCATGACCGCTTGTTCTATGACTACCTGCTCTTGTAAAAAGTCCCTCCCCAGCCTTCCTGTAGCCCCTTCAGGTGCTGGAAGGCCACTAGAAGGTCTCCTCGGCGCCTTGTCTTCTCCAGGCTGAACAACTCCAACTCTCTCAGTCTTTCCTCATAGGACATGTGCTCCAGCCCTTGGATCATCCTCATAGTCTCCTCTGGACTCGCTCCAGTAGGTCTATGTCCTTCTTATTTTGAGGGCCCCAGAACTGGATGTAGCACTCCAGCTGTGGTCTGATGAGAGCAGAGTAGAGGAGGAAGATCACCTCCCTTGACCTGCTGGCCACACTTCTCTTGATGCGGCCCAGGATACGGTTATTGGCGTTCTGCGCTGCGAGCACAGCCAAGGCTGGCTCATGTTGAACTTCTCATCTACCATCACCTTCAGCCACTCTCCATGATATATGAAAAGTCATGGCAGACAGGTGAAGTCCCTGGTGACTGGAAAACGGGACGCACTACACCTATTTTTAAGAAGGGTAGAAAAGAGCACCCTGGGAACTACCAACCCATCAGCCTCAACTCTGTGCCTGGGAATATCATGGAACAGACCCTCCTAGAAGCTCTGCTAAGGGACACAGAGAAGAGGTTCTGTGAAAAGCTGCCAGAAGCTTCCCTTATGTGCGACACAGCCAATGCCAGCCGGCTCCACCAACAGTGGTAACACTTCTGTGATAACATAATTAAGAAAGGGAAGGGGAAAAAAAAAAACAAAAACCTGGATTTTGCAGCTGGAGAGAGAAGTGAGAATACATAAGAGGAATAACTCTGCAGACACCGAGGTAAGTGAATGAGGGGGAGGAGCTGCTCTAGAGCAGAGATTCCCCTGCAGCCTGTGGTGAAGACCATGGTGAGGCAGGTTGTCCCCCTGCAGCCCATGGAGGTCCATGGTGGAGCAGATGTCCACCTGTAGCCTGTGGAGGACCCCACACCAGAGCAGGTGGATGCCTGAAGGAGGCTGTGACCCCGTGGGAAGACTCTGCTGGAGCAGGTTCCTGGCAGGACCTGCGGCCCCATGGACAGGAGCCCACCCTGGAGCAGGTTTGCTGGCAGGACATGTGACCCCATGGGGGACCCGTGCTGGAGCAGTCTGTTCCTGAAGGGCTGCGCACCATGGAAAGGACCCAGGTTGAAGCAATTCATGAAGAACGGTCATTCACACGAAGGCCTCACACTGGAGAAGTTCATGGAGGACTGTCTCCCATGAGAGGGACCCCATGCTGGAGCAGGGGAAGAGTGTGAGGAGACCTCCCTCTGAAGAGGAAGGAGCAGCAGAAACAATGTGTGATGAACTGACCCCAACCCCTATTCCCCATTCCCCTGTGCTGCTGGTGGGTAGCAGGTAGAAAATCAGAAGAAAAGTTCAGCCCACAAAGAAGGGAAGGGTGGGGTGAAGGTGTTTTAAGATTTGATTTCTCGTTACCTTACTCTGATTTGTTTGGTAATAAATTAAATTCATCTTCCCCAAGTCGAGTCTGTTTTGCCCGTGACAGTAACGGTGAATGATCTCCCTTGTCCTTATCTCAACCCACGAGCCTTTTGTTATATTTTCTGTGCCCTGTCAAGCTGAGGAGAGGGGTGACAGAGTGGCTTTGGTGGGCAGCGGGCATTCAGCCAGGGTCAACTCACCAAAGACATCATGCTTCGCATATAAAGCTGGGGGAAGAAGAAGGAAGAAGGGGATGTTCAGAGTGATGGCACTTGTCTTCCCAAGTAACTGTTACATGTGACGGAGCCCTGCTTTCCTGGAGATGGCTGAACACCTGCCTGCCCGTGGGAAGTAGTAAATAAGTTCCTTCTTTTGCTTTGCTTGCTTGCACAGCTTTTGCTTTACCTATTATGCTGTCTTTATCTCAATCCGTGAGTTTTCTCACTTTTCTCCTTCCCTCCTCCATCCCACCAAGAAGAGAGTGAGAGAGTTGCTGCGTGGTGCTCAGTTACCAGTTGGGGTTAAACCAAGACATTTTATAATTATAAAAAAATTCCTGTGTTTCAAATAAAACAACTTCAGATCTCTGCTACATTTTTAAATTTAAAAACATAAAAAATACTCACCCCACACACCTGCAGCTAAAGATTTATTCTGGTTTGGTTCCCTCTCATATTCAGGATTCAAAGACGGCTGAAAAGAAGTTTTACGATTATTTAAAAAACCTTGATTTCTGGGACCAATGAAATAAAGAATCACAATAATATCAGCACTATGACCTCTGCTGTCAAAGATTCTTAAAGGGAGACAGACCAGACACTTCCCTCTGTGACCCAAATAGGTCAATGCTCACTTGTTTCTCTTTTCCAACAAAGGACCTCAGGCAGCACGCAATACCATTACATGAACTGTCCAGACAAAGCATAGAACAGCAATATATGGTTCTTCAAAGAGGAAGCTCACCCTTCCTCTTATATCCTACAATACTAGGTCAAACCATGGGATCTTAAAGCGCCATTGGCAGATAGGTCACTTTGTTAGTACTTCAGATTTCCAGTAAAGTAATTGTATAGAATTTAATACATACACATACCACAGTAAACTGGTACTCAATTGTAGTTTCACTTAAACACTTAAGTGACAATAAACAACATACAATTGTAAAAACTGGATATAAAAGGAGAAACAAGTTAGTGGACAAATGACTAACACCCTCTTACCTATAGAAAGGGTGATCCCTTATATGATGATCTGAAACTGGTGAAATCTCATGAAGTAGCTTGTAATGGACAAAATGGCACTTGCAGAAACAATGAAACTTTGTTTATTATAATTACAATTAACTTACAAAATCCTCAGCCTCAAACTGTTTGGGTACTTCTTTGTCTTCCTTTTTCCTACTTTCATTATCAGGTACATTGTTTTCATGCAGTCCTTGGCCTTTTCCACAGTGGAAAGTGCTTGTACGAGCACGAGAACCTCCGCCATGGTATCCCCCACGTAGGTTTATATTTTCTGTACCATTTCTGCCTTGTGAACGCCAACCATTCTTCTCTTTTCTCCCAAAATGCCCTTGGATTTTTAAATTTTAAAAAAATTGAATTATAAACAATTTTAAAAGAATATTCTACTTTTGCAAAATTGTTAGAGAAGTTATGTCAGTAGCTCCATACTCTGGGATGTGACAGCATAGTAAATTTGTTTTCTTTCACATAAGCAGTAGGGAAGAATCTCGCAAAACAGTGCCAGAGAAAGAAGATAGTAGCCCAACATTAAGCCAAGTCAATCTCCTTTTCTGGCAGCTCATGTATATGTTGTTGGCTAGAATATTAACTCGACACTTTTCTTCTTCTTAAGGGAGAAATACACCTAGAATCACACTACTTTAACCAGCCCTTAGTCATCACATCCTTTCCCAGAAGATCTGTCTTTCCATTACCTCTATTTTACTATAGAATAAGAATTTAGCATAGGAGAGCTGTTATAATCAGACTTTCTAGACTATTTTTCTAGCTAGAGTGCCACAAAGCAGTGATTTAAACATATTCAAAATGTTCCATGAAAGCTAAATTATACCTCCATTAGGCCGTCCAATGTTAGGATCAAACCCATCTGAAGAGTTGTGTCTTCTGCGATTTGCTTCGTAACGATTCTCTGTCCACGAAAAATTTTCAGAATGTTTCTCAAAGTTCAGTGATGACTGTAAATGAGCACAAGTGGTAGATCTGAGATATTTCATTAATAATAAAACTGAATTACCATAACTGTAACGTGCACATTATTCATCTGTCCTGGTTTCACTGGAACAGAATCATAGAATCAATTCTCTGCTAGAAAAGCTGCAGTTTTTAAAAGACTGCAGCACTTGATTTGGTGAGAACAAAGTTGATAAGACACTTTGGTTTAGTTTGTGGCAAATCACCATATGTGGGTTTCCATAATGATCAGGGTCTTTAGCAGTTTAGAGTTAGCTAAGTGCTAGGGCTAGGAGGAACAAAAGCCAGGGCAGCTGACCCAAGCTGGACAACAGAAGTATTCCATACCATACTATAAACTGGAAAGTTTGCTGAGGACATTTCTCTTCCTCAATGGTTGCCATCCCTGGGCATCTGACCTATCATTCTGCTCCTGAGCCCTTCTCTCCCTTTTGCTGTGGCCATTGTGCTTTTGTCAGCCGAGTATAACTTTGTGTATTTTATAATAGTAATAATGTTCATTTTTTATTATTATTTCATGGAATCATAGAATGGTTTGG
>NW_010307269.1:0-30279 GCF_000700745.2 Antrostomus carolinensis
TGAGTTCTCACGTTCCATGAGCCTTACTGAAAACCTTGCCAGGCTGGGAGATCTCCCTGAAGACCAGCGGATTTTAAACCCGCACCTCACAATGTTAACTGTGGAAGAGAAAAGCATTGTTTGACTAGCAGAAACAAGCAAAGCAGATAGAAGTACCCTAACATCAGAAAAACGTCATCCATAGACCTCATGAGTAGTCTGTGATGGAGCAGATGATTTTGAGCTATTGGCATTCAGGATGAAGTCTCAGGGGGGTTGAAACCACCTATAGAAGGGGGAAGGGACAACAAATCTGATTATTTTCAGTATTCCTTCTTGCTCCTGTTCAATGCTGTTATCAGGTACACCAACTCTCAGCTCCTGGAGGGGAAGCACAAAATCAGAGGCAGTGCTCCACTCTCTCCCCTGCCTTCCTGCTGGCTCCTGTCCTCCCTCTCCCCAGCATCCAGCTTGTTTCTCCTCACTGGCACAAGTTTTGCTGGCACCAGAAAAACACCTGCACCCGGCTCCAGTGGCCTCTTCCTGCTTTGTTAAAAGGGATCCTGGTTCATGCCATCCCTTTCTCATCAGCATTTACTGCGACCCATGGGAGACAGAGCAGGAAGAAAACAGAAGAGGTGACGAGCCAAGTTTCATAATGCTCAGATGCAGTTTCACATCCCGGAAATATGAGATCACCCAGCCACAGGGCTGACAACATCGCAACAGAAGCCACGCATCCTAATACAAATGTTAGACAATATGTTTCTATGACCTAACTTTCCTTCAGTCTTCCCACAAAACCACAAAGAGTAGGGGGAGAAGAGTTAACACATCCTCTTCTAGGTTTCCTTTAACAAGTGTGACAATGTGTCACTGACTGAGAGGCAATTAAAGGTGCGATGGATTTGTTTCAGAAATCCAAGCCCCGTACCTGTCCTATCTAAGTCCCACAGAACCTCCCCATGCTAAAACCTGTATGGAGAAGCATTAGCTTCCAAAGACATCAGGATCCTGTTGGAAGAACTGGACCTGAAGCAGCAACAGCAGTCCCCAAGTCTAACACTATGTGTCTGCATGAGAAATCACAGGCTGGTTCCTCCTGCCAGCACAGTGGAAAGGAAGAAGAAACATCTAGCAAAGCTCTGCAGACAGGAACAATGTGCTCGCCTGGCTGCCCTCCATTGCCCACACCACACTAGAGGAGCACACTAGCTGCCCTCCCCACCAGCTACACAAAGGAAGGGACAAGCCAGTCCCCAAGGTCCAGCCTTGCACCAGTCCCCAAGGTCCAACCTTGCATGCAGTATTAACCCCAGGAGTTATT
Organism: Antrostomus carolinensis; assembly: GCF_000700745.2. Lineage (NCBI taxonomy): Eukaryota > Metazoa > Chordata > Aves > Caprimulgiformes > Caprimulgidae > Antrostomus > Antrostomus carolinensis. Next base: position 1,307 of record NW_010307269.1, read on the forward strand.
TATAGCCCCTCGGGAAGTGACAGGGGAAGTGGATATGAATGGGAGGGGGATTCAGACCAGATGTCCACAGGCCCTTTCCAAGCAAGCCCGCATAAATGTGCAGCACAGCTCGCAACCGGAGCTGCATTGTGTCAAACCACTGTGGTTACCCAAGGACCAGTGTGATAGCATTGAGTCGGCAGTGGAGCAGGGGGAGGATTCTTGTTCACTAATTGAAGAGGAGCCTCGACCAAAGGAGAACAATGCGCAGTGCTGGGGCGGCGGGGCTGCATTGTGAGAGCCTCTGCAAGGAGCGGCCACTGCTGCCAGTCCCATTGTTCGGTGCTATCTCCATCTGCTCGCAGGCCAAAGCTCCTCACCCTCCACTTGGCTGGCCATAAAAAAACATCTATGTCCCACAGCTCGGCTAGCCACCACTACCGAGGGCAGCAAGTCCTCGCCCGCAGTGCTGCCAGATCTGGGTGCTGATGGAGGTAGAGCGCTGCTTCAAGGATGGGATGTCCTCCTCTGTTTCCAACATCGCCAATGGATCCAAAGCTTTTACCACAGCCTTATTGTTGCTGTTACTATGAGACCAAGTCCACAATAACTGCATATTTCCAGTGCTGGTTAGAACAGATGCAGTTTGCCAGCAAGGGATTTTGTTTTTTCTTAAAAAAAAAAAGAAAAAAAAAAAGCTTTGCATGTGTTAGATTTTGTTCAATGGAATTAGAGGGAGGTCCTCAGCTGTTGAAATCAGAGTAACAGCACTCAAGTCAACAGAGTGCACGTTCTTGCTTGCAGTTGAATCCTGGATGAGAGTTTTACCAATGGGTAGCTGATCGACACACCATTAAACCAATCCTAAACTTGAAACCAAGAGACCAATTCCTTACTAAAAAAAACCAAAAAGGAGCAGCAAAAAACACAAAACAGGGAAAGTGGAGGAAGCCAAAGGAGAGGAAAGGAGAAGGCTGCTGAAATAGGAGAGCCTGAAACCACTTTCTGAAAACAACCCAGAAATGATGTTAAAGAAACTCCCCTGACAAATCGGTTCCATCACTAAGCCCCTTTGCTTTTTTGGTAAATCCTTACCCCAGACCCGTCTCAGCTGGTGAGCATAGGCTCCGTGGGCTGCCTGGGCTGGCATGAGGTGAGACACAGGATGAAGAACAATCACTCAGCTACACTGGCTCAAGACAATGAAGGACTTTATGCACCATTCAGTTACACAAAGCCAGGATCCTGGAGTATTTTCTAAAGACCTGGCATTTAGCCCATCTGTCACACAGTTTCAGGACATATTGGAAAGCCCAGCACCATGATGAGAGATTCTTCAGATAAAATAAGACATTTAGAAAAATGAAACTGAAAATTCAACAGAATAGGAAATGCTGCAGAGGTTTGGAAAAGTTCCATCTGCTTCATGGTCTTTTCTAAATTTTCATGCAGCTCTGCACTGCCCTGTTAGCCAGATTCAGAAGCAGAAAAACCTCCCTTAGAAGGCTGCTTAATTACCAGGAATCCCACAAAGAAATCTGTTCTTTTCTAGCCAGTTTCCAGGTAGTATAATTACATTTCTAAAGTTAGGAATTTATCTAGATTTATTGCAAGCTATGCCTATTTTGCTTCCCCTTTGAACAAAATCATTTCCTTCCTTAGAGTAACACTTGCCTGTACCCAGCACTAGGCAGATACAGCAGTTTCAGCTGAGTCTTGGAATTAATTCAAAGCTGATGTGAAATACCAAAAATGTAGGTAAACAGAGACTAAAAGAATTAAAGAGCTAATACTCTCTGCAAGGAAGCAGCTCCACACTGCATCCAAAGACTCTGAGGTTCCCCCATCCCTACTGGTTTTGCAAGCTGGTTTGAAAAAACAGACACAGCCTTGGAAGGAGATGGTTTAAATAAAGCAGCCCTCCACTTACAGGTGTCAGTTCTTCCTGTTCATGTTTTACATTCTCATTACTCAGAGGAAAAGATTAATTTTCCTGCTGGGGAAACCAAAAGCCCAGGTAGTGCCAGTCCCAGCAGGATCTGGAGCAGGTGTCCCCCAGGTGAATGCAGGATTCCTAGGTAGGGGTAACAAGGCAGAAGAAGCAGGAGACCCCACTGCCAGGTGATAGCAAGTTTCTCTCTTCACCTCTCATACATGGCAGCTCATCTTCCTTATTCATTACCACTCTGATTGTTCAGATCCAAATATTTCCATCCTGAATAGCCTGAGTATCCCCTGGAAAACCTAATCCCCCCATGTACCCTCCTAGCTCAGCACCTCAGCAGCTCCTTAGAGCAGTGAGCTCCTTGATGCCACGTATCATTTCTGTACTGAAGCATTTCCCTTGTTCATTTTATGGCTATTGGGTTTTAGTTTAATTGAGGGCCATTGGTCTAATGCAAAGAAGCAAAATAGGAGTGAACTAAGGAGGGGTCTCAGATGATCTTCTCTACAAATTCAACCTAGACATCTTTTTCTCTTGTCTTCATTCTTTCATTTAATTTACAAGCAGAAAAGGTGAAAGCCCACCTGTTCTTTTTTCATTCTCTACTCATGTTTAGAAACTGCACTCATCGTAATGCTTTGTGAAGTGAGAGTTCCCATATTCCTCTTTTCTTTTTTCCCCACAATTGCTTTCTCAGAGGTACATTACACATTCACGGAATTCAATTACCTTTTTCCTGACTGCAGCTGTAAACCTAAGTTGTAAAGGGCCACTCTCCAGCTACCAAGCTTCAGCCTGCTTTGGAGATGTGATGGACCAGGATCGCTTCTCCAGGCAGCTCGAGTAGCTCCCCAGGGAGTCCAGCTGAAGTGACTGTGGGGCCAGGGCAGGATGGGCTGATCGACACCAACTTGTCCCACTGGGGACAGCTGGCTGAGATGGACAGCCACTATACATTCAAAAAATAATGTAAGGGGAACATTTCGTCCCAGATTCATGTTTACTGATGGTTTACTTCAACCTTTGCTGACATTACCTCTCTTTTACCTAGCAAATCAATTAATGAACAGATCTGTTCTGTGTGTAACACCACCAGCTCATTACACAGCCTGTACCCTAGTTTTGTTTATCCAACTTTCCCTTCTGGTCCCATTTGTACTGATACTTTCCTTCTCGGAATAACAATTATTAAACCACTTGGTGCCTTTCATGGTTAATTATTTCCTTTCTTTAACATAGTCTGCCTTCAAACTGTAGTCTGGGTCTTGAACACACCTCAGCATCCCTGTTTTCATTTCCTATAAGAAATAATGTTGAAAAGTCCTTATTATTGAATTATGGAACTCTGTTGCATACATTTCTTCTGCAAAGTTTCATCTTCTAGCAATTTTTGATGACCACTTTAAGAAGGTTTTCTGTCTTTTTGATCTGCCTTTTATGCATTTGAGGAAGATAAATTTCCTTGGTTTTGTTATGTTTCTCTCATGCAAGTTAGCAGGTTACTGGACTGAGTTTCCAGTTATATAACTGAAGCAGGCAGGATAATCATATTAGAGAAATAACTGCTATGAAATGTGCAAAATTTTAATGTGTTCTTTGGCCCATACTTCATTATTTCATTATTTTTACATATCAAGTACTGTTAAAAACTAACCCCTCTCCCCCCCAAAAAAGAACATTCTTTCAAAAATTCTTTACCACATAGGGTTCTTTTCTACTTCAGCTCAAAAAATTACAAAGAACTGAATCTTGTCTTAAGTTATCCCTGTGTGATACAGGGCAACAGCACATTCCTTAATCTAATAGAATAATATTGATAAGTACTGAGATGGTGTACTTATTTTGTAAAGTTATGGCTAAGGCTTTGTTTCATTTTTAGTTAGATAAAGTGTATTACACCAACGTGCTTAAACAAACAGAGCCTGTTTACATTTCCAAGCTGTAGGGAAGAAACTTTAGTAGCACAGAGCACGTTTTTATAACTGCAGTCATATTAGTCCCAGAGACACACACAGCACACTTGAACTAATGCAGAAATTTGTGTAGATGTGACCCAAGTGATTGCTACTATACAAATTCTGACTCCAGCATTGCTCTGTGTCATAGGAATAACAGGCCAATTTCTTACCCACTGACCAATGTATAGTCCATAATGGGAAAAGAAGATACACTTGTCAACCCATTATAATGCAAAAGTTACACAGAAAAGGAAAAATTGGGGTGAGTTTTCCAGCATTTGGCAATAACTCTAGATTCTGCTCTAAGTTAGCAAGGATGATGTGCACATGTTTACTTAACAGTCTTCATCTTGTTACCTATTCCACTACTGTGTGCTGACATTAGGCTTTTTTCTGTAGGAGTTTCATTTATCACAAAAGCCAAGAGGTAATAAGACAGAAAAAAAATATGTCTATATAGTCTATAGCCTCTTCAGCAAGACTTCAAGAGACACTGTTCCTCATTACTTTTACAAAGAGGAACTTAATGGTATGCTATATCCTTCCCAGGGGATAATCCCATGCCAAGGGCAAAGCTGAAGGCTGCAGAGCATCACACCCACCTCTATTTCTCTGAACAGTAACCAGGTATACTAGCACTTTTCAAAAGGGAGCTGCCTGACAAATGCACTTCCCAGCATTGCATTTCTTCAGCTTCCTCATATCAGAATTTCCAAATACAAATTTCAGCTAAAGTCTCTCCCAATAGCTACTTCACCTGGCTCCAGGCATTCACTTAGAAGATGCTTAGCGCCTTTGGGTCACAGAATCCTTCTGACAATAGGGGGTTTTTTTCATTTTTGTTTCACAGACCATCTCATCAAAAACCATTGGGGGGAAAAAAAATATACTGAAAAAAGGACGATTGTACAGGTCAACACACCAGCATAAAATTCAGTTTTCTTTTCTGAGAGCAGTCAGCTCAAAGTGCCACGTACTGGGGAGGTCGTTGTAAAGGAAGGATGAGCCTGGCAGACAGTGCTTGCAGTCATTCTCCACAGGCAAGGGGATGTCTCCCTTCAAAGGAGGGAGTTGTTTGTAAAGAATCCTCCTAATGACACCTAGGATAATCAGTGCAAACAGGTCTTTCTACTTCTGGGCTCCATGCCATCCGTTCATTCAGAGGTCGGGTAGCTGAAGGCAGGGCACTCCAGGGCTTTGCTGCTTTGGGAGGTTTGGGTGGGAATATACCTCGGGGATGGGAGGGTTTATGCTTAGGGAGAGTGATCCAACCTCTCATTTGAAAAGCGTGAATTTAGCAAACCTGGACTCTTTGTGGTACTGTACGTTAAGCAATGACTGGCTCCAATCCTGAGTTTCTTAGGAGGCTTCCTCTCACACCTTTCTCAGTGAGACCTTGCCTGTGTGATAATGAGGTGAAAACTGGATGATGGTCCATTTCTGCTGCTGAGCAGTGCAGTGGGGTCCTGACCTGTTTGACTGGTGTTTCCACAATATACTTTCCTAAAAACAGCCTCCTTCGTCCATGTCCAGTGAGCTAGGTGCTGCACATACTGGTCACCGTGCTCTCAGCAGTACGGCATGCTCCTCTGTCTCCAGGGACAGTATTGCCTACTGATGTCCAGAGCCATGGACTGTTCTCTCCTGCCACTTCATTGCCACTGGTCTGGCACCATTTCCTGCTAAGTGCTGTGTCTGTGCTGCAGAGCTCAAGTGCTGTTGGTGGCCTCACATCAAAGAATTCTACTTGGGCACCCGAATAAAGGCTCAGAAGACTGACCGAGGTTGCCGGTTGTGAGACTCTTGAGCCTTTAATTTCAGGCTCTTAAGGCTGAGGAACTTTGTTTTCAGAGTTAGTAAAACATTCTGGAGCAAACAAGGCAGGGAGCAAATTCCCAATAATGGAGTATAAAGCATCCAAGATATAGTGATATCAAGAAAGACAAAAGAATATCTTTGTTAAGATTGGAGGTTTAGGCCTGAATACCAAAATCCTTTGGGGGGAAAAAAAAAAAAAAAAAGCAGCATAGCTGGTCTTTGGACCTTCTGGAAGTGTTTTACTGGTGAGAGCAATTCAAGACTCTGGGCTACATCAGAAAATCCTGGCCCTTCAACTAAGCTAATTGACTTAGTATTTTGGCAATGTGTTTACTCTCCCCTTCCCCTCTTTTACTACCTTTTCTATTTCAGTGCTGTAAAATTCAACCAACTTCTAAAAAACAAGTTCACTTTTTTTTCCAGTGTTTGTTAGACCTTCTCCACCTAGTTAATGACTGGCTGGAACAGCAGCAAGGCCAGGAATGCTTCATGCTCTGGGCACTCACTAATTGGGTTGTTAGCAGACTAGAGAGACAGGAGGAGATGGAGAAAAGCACTGTTATTATAAGCCAGGGAGTGTAAAGAAAAAGAAAGTGAAATAAATATAGAATTGTTATGTTAGGGAAATTACGGTTCTTAACGCCCTATTTTTCTAAAAAAATAGCTCCCCTGGGACATCTTGCAAGCACTAAAACCAAAATAGACCAAAAATATAACTGGCTTTATTTTTTATAGCAAACTCACTAAAAAAGATACATTTCCTTTTATAAAACAAATCGTCAACCCCAACCCTTCTGCCACTTGGCGAAGGCTGAGGCTGAGGCCATTAGGAACCCCTCACAGCGCCTGGGCTCGGTTTAGGTTAACTGAGAACACTGACCAGCAGAGCCCTTAGAGATGCAGGGCCAACACCAGGTTGTCTGTACACTCTGGCCTGCAGCTGGTGCAGGTTGAGTGATGCTGTGCAGGGTGTCCCTGTGCAGGGTCCAGCCTGTTCTTTTTCTGCTTCTAAGACTCGGGAGCTTATTGCAGATGAATGCTCCTGCATGTCATCCAGGGCTGCAGCAGCATCTGTGCATGCAGTTGCAGGAGAAGAGGTTTAAGGTCTTTGGAGAAGGAGTGAGCAGAGCAGCAGGAGCCAGCAGTGCAGGGGATGGGTGAGAAGGCTGAAGATCTGCCATATTTGTAAGCTGCTGCCTGCACAGTCGCTGTGGAAGCACATCAGCTGCAAGCAGATGCCATGAGCTCTCTAGTGGCACTGCTGGGGAGACACCAGACAGGACATGTGTAAAACTTCAGGAGTAAGACGGGGTGACAGATTGGTTCATGCTACAAGAAGCGCAGAGCACCACAGCTCTGCAGGGCCAGCGGTTGGAGACACGGAACCCACCCCGTTCCTGCTGCACCCTCCAAGCTGGGGTCCTTCACCCCGAGGGAGCCAGCCCTGGGGCTACTGAAGCAAAGGCTTCATCCTCTCCCTCTCCTCCACATCACCCAGCGCCAGGAGAGCTGCAGAGATCAACCTCATCCAGTCCCATCTGCTCACCCCAGCCTTCCCAGAGGAGCTGCACGATGGGCTTTGCGTACATGTGTTTATAGGTGCGTGTGTCTATAGGCATGCGTGTTTATTGCCAGCCCTCCCCGGCCCCTCTACAAGGTGTGAATTTCACCCCAGGTGAATTATTTCTCCAAGGATTACATAACAAAGTGATTGTGAAAATACCATAGTCTGTGTTATAGAAACTTAACAGAGCCCCTGGAGTCTTTAAATTAAAACATTGCACTCAAGTGCTTTTTTTCCATGTATCTCCTCCTACACACGGCTCATTCTAGTCTGAAAAATAAAAAGGCAGGACAGCTTCCTACAGGCTTTCAAAGAGAAGATCCTACCCTAATTAACTATAATCTTGTTCAGACGGCATTTTCCTTCAAGATTCAAAGACTAGCAGGGGGCTGGGGCTAGGCAGAAAAGGAGATTATTAAAACTTTAATAACATGAGCCTTTGAACCTTCCCAAATTCTTTACAATTTTCTCACATCTCTAACCCAGATGTCTGCATTTAAAAATGGTGCCAACAAACATGAACATTTTGTTTACGCTTATATATATCTTTCAAAGAACAGTCTCTTTTAAAATGATAGGAAACATCATGCTTGCGGCTCGCAAAGCAGGATGACAAGTCTAAAGATTAAAAAAAAAAAAAAAGAAAAAAAAAAGACAAATAAGAGACAAAGAGGGTTTTGCAGGCACAGTTTACAGAAGGTGAAGCCGTTCCAGTAGGCACGGGCAATGCCTCCACAGAGCTTCAGGCGGAGTTGGAACTGAGTAAGAAATGGTTTTCCTGTTCAGCAAACAATTTTAAGAGTTCAAAAATGTTCTCATGCAGCATCAGAGCACAGCTAAGACCTTGGGAAATTTTTTTGAAAGAAAAACTAAAAAAAACCCCAAACAACTTCTACACACGCCTGTAAAAGTGCTCACAGAAGTTGGAGGAGCGCAACGAGCACTCCTGTGACTAAGACATTTCACCAGAGTCATGGTAAGCCCTGAAAAGTGCTATGGGCAGGTTTCCTTCTCCGTGAGACTTTTGTTGCTTCTACAGCAGAGCCATAGAGAGGCACCTCCAGCAGCCCCAGCACAAGGGACCAGGGCTGCAGCCCTGTGCCACTGGGGAGCAATCAGATTCACCCTGTCAGCGGTGCTTCTGCAGAATGACTTTTGTCTGGCCTGGATCTGAGATATTTCCCTGAGTAGAATGTAGTCAAAATTGGCACACTGCCAACCAAAAGCTTCTGATGCAAGGAATAGAAAAAGCCCTTCTGCCCAAATGGTCCCCACCAGCTCTGACTGAAGTTCAAGCAAACGACTAGACTGTCATTCCAGCTGTAAGGTCCCAAACCAGACCTAACACTGCAAGATCTCAACAAACCTTACAACAGAAGAATAAAAATGGCAGCTATCCTGCCAGGTACACTCCCAGCTTTTCCAGAAGCCTAGGAGGGAAAAAAAACTCTTTCCTTTCTACAAGGATTGCCCTGGGATCCACTAGCTAACCCATCCAAGTCATCATAATCACTCCAGCTTTTGAAAATGAGCAGTTGTTCAAACACACATATTTGTTATTATTCATTCCTGTTCCTACAGTAAGAGCAAGGGAATGAGCTATTCAGCAGCCAAAAATTCAAGGAAGTCTCTTAACACCATTAGAGCCCTGCTGTTGGTACTACCTGCTGGTCTGGCTCCAGGTGGACAGGGTCTGCAGAGCTTCGCAGAGAATGTAGATAACACCTTCAAATCCGGAGAGAGCCTTTTCTTTGGGCCAGGGACAGGAAGTATAAGTGAGGACTCTGAAACGGGCTCTAAGGATACATCAGGTTGTAAATTCTTCCTGCTTCCCCATGCCCACAGTGGGATGGGCATGGGCAGGCACCCTCCAAACTCCTGACTCGTCACCACGCTCCTTCTTTCAGAAACACTTATTGCTTCACCTTTCACTTCTGTTTCTTGTTGTTTGAGGGACAAAGTTTTTAAAACTCAAAAAGTCCCTAACGAAAGGACTCCTTGGCAGAGCTTATGCACTGCAGTTACATCTTAATGCCATTTTTGACCCAGGGAGAACTGTAAATGGCAGAACTCACCAAAGTTCCCAAGAAAAAAACTTCAAATTGTCTTCAGAAAGACCATGCCTGCATCCAGACAGACCTGCGTGTTGCTGTATCTCCAGACTGATAGTGTTTAATCTTTCCTCCCTAATGACCATTTCCCAGTTGTCTCTCTAAACTTAAACAAAGAAGAGAAATTGATTCTTTTAACTGTTTCCTTCAGAATATGATTGGTAAAATGTGTCCACTGGTTGGTTACCCGTAAAAATAACCTTTTGTGGTTTCTATGCCAGATAGACCAAACACACTCAGGCTAATCAATGCATCCAAGCAAGACTGAAGTTGGAAAAAAAAGGCCACAAGTACTAACTATGTCCTTTCTGATTTCTCTGAGCAGGTATTACTGAATTGCACATGTACCAGCACCCAGCACTGCAGCAGGGTTTGAAGAAAAAGTGCTGTGACTCACGTCTCTATGTTTGGACCATTCTGAGTTCAAATCCCAACATGCAACACAGTAACTCATAGGTGCCAGCTCTACTGTTGAAACACATTTACTATCACTACTACACCCAGGATCCCCAAACCCTGCAGCTCCACACCTGGCTTCACTGTGCTGTCCCCAAATTCCCCTCCTCAAAGGAGGGATAATAGCACTTCTCTCCTTACAGCAGGTCTACAAGGATAAAGAAGTTCAAGACCCTGGTGAAGCATTCAGTTGCCACAGTGATGGGGCTGTATACGTCACCAAGAGATTATTCTTTCTTTCATGCACAAGACATGAGAACCTCAGAACCACCCAGGAGGTCACAGCTGATGAAACGCTGCCATATTTGTCCACTTCCCACAGGGTTGCCCCCTGTGCAGAGCCAGGTAGCTGGTGCACAGGAGGCACAGGGTCCTCACCACTCATGGCAGTGGCTGCAGAGGTCAGTGACAGAGGCAGCATGAAGGTGATCTGAATTATGTTTGAGCTGGAGGCAGCCTGTGAATCAGAGGCAACCCTTGAGCACAGCAGGGACATCACTGTTTGTTCCTGCCATAGCTTCTCCCTTTCCTTCCCACCCCCTGCAGCTCCTCTCAGTCAAAAGGAGGGAGAAAATACCTCTGTGCCCATAACAGGGACGCCAAGCCCTGCTGTCAGCAAGGGGGGTAAAGAGCTGGAAAATTCACAGCAGGAGGACTCGACTGGGAGCAGGAGGAGAGCATTGCAGCAGCCCCGTGAGAAGCCCCTCTGGAGGCACGTGGCTGCCCCAGCAGCCCGGGAATCCCCTCAGACCCTCGCCCCATGGGGCAGGAAGGATGGAGCTGGGCAGCACCCCACGGAGGAGTGTGAGCTAAAGCACCTTTCCATGCACCCACCCAGACAACAGGAGTATTAACAAGTATGTGGATTTTGGTTTGGGTTTACTGAAGGTCAGCAACTGCCTAAGAAGCTTTGCTAGAAAGATGTCACTTGGCTCCTATGGCTCTGAAGACATTATCTCTGCTTAAATGAACTCATGGCTGGTGGGGAAAGAAAGATTTTTATTCTTTTTCTTTCTTTTTTTTTTAATGTTGCTACTGGATATTACATAACTTGGTGCTGAATTCCTTACCTCTGGCTTTCACTTGGAGTGACTCTTCCAGGCAGCCTCCCAGAAAAGGAAAGCTCATTTCTCAGATAAAATGCATGACCCACTCAGGCCGGCCTACTCAGTTTCATACCGTATCCCCCTTAGTGCAAGACATTAAGGCAGGGACAGGCAATCCAGTCCAAGATTTATTCTGCTCTAATCAGCCAAGGCTTTGAGAACCTCCTTGTGGATTTGAGCCTGTGTTCAGTAGCGAATTGACTGCTGTTTTAATACCAAAGCCTTTCCAACCCAGCTGCAGTAATTACCCCCACGGAGCATGAGGAATCTCAGTTATAAACTAGCTGGCAATCTTGCAAGAATATGTCTCCTAGAGGACTTCAGGATATTTCTTTCTGAAGTTAACCCTATTAAATCATTCCTAAGCTGTCTTCAAATAAAGAATGAACCTTTAGAGTAACCCTTGCTTCAGTTTTAGATACTCTCTTTTCCTTGTAAGAGTCAGATGATCTTTGAAGCCTTCAAATATCTCAAAGCTATTTCAGTTAAATAATCTCTAATGTTCTCCTGAAATGATGCAAACTTTCAACAGGAAAGCTTAGGAGTGACATGAGGAGCTGTTAGCTTCTAAGTCAAAGCTTAACACAGCTTGTGCAGAGACTGTCCTGTTGTACTCGGCCAGGCAGGATACTTTCACTCGGTTTATATCAGAGGCGCTTTATTGCACAGTAAACATTACATCAAAGGCTTGGCCAGCAGATACAAATTCAGTTTTTGGCATTCATGTCAGACCCAAGTTGGTGCAGGTCTACCCCTGGGTAGAAATGGCACTGAGCTGTAGAGCCTCTCTGCACTAGCTGTGTAAACCCAGTCTGGCTCAGAAGTGACTGCGACCCATTTGATGACAACCTAGAAGTAGCTGAGGAAAGATGTGATGCCTGAAGGGCAAGCAGCCAAGCAACAAAAGCCACAATACAGCTGGTACTTGTGCTGTCACTCAAAGGAGAGAAGGGATGGGTGGGGAACACAAACCTGTATGATAATCCGAGTCCTGTAGTCCTGGAGGCAACTCCCTCCATGCAAGCACTGAAACCTCACTGGCAAGCAAGAGATGATGTCACCCAAATCTGTGTTGTTCTTTCTCTGCAAAAACAGAGCTCTTGGAGACAAACACTACATAGAAATGTCTACCAAAGGCCAGCCTGCTGGGGGGATACAGGGCATAAAAGTCAACTAGCACAGAACTTCCTTCAGTGGTAATTCATACAAATAATGACTCGCTTTAAGTCCTTTTTGCTTTGAACAAGTGACTAAAAGTTAAACAGTGTCACCTAATCTCATTGCTGAGACTAGTCCCTGCATGCAAAAAATTGACTAGGAAAGAGCCTTGAGCACCCTGGGTTGCCTTCAAGCATCTGGCAAAAGGCAGTGGGGGCTCCAGGGATGCCCATGGAGGAGGAGGCTGCACAGTAGAGGGGTTCGCCTCTACAGACACTCCGAAGAATGAGCTGGAGATAAAATGACTTATTCTGAGTCAGGTTGATTTTAAATGTGGTCACATAAGTCTGGCCATTTATGTTTTCAGATTGTCATACAAAGAAATGGAAGCAACTTAAAGTTGCTCTTTTCATATTTCTCCAAGTGAAAAAAAAAAAATCAGTATTTTTCAGGACGTACCAGTTAGTCACCATTATAGCAAGTTCGCTAATACCAAGGCCAGGTAATGTTACTGTCTAATGGGGACGTAATGTTATTGTCTTTCCCAGTACACTTTCTCAAGCTCAGTTCCACAGCACCCTCCATGAGCATAACTGCCTTACTGGAATTTGGGCAGACTCAATATGGACCTGTGCATTTTTACCATTGGTGGACTCTACAAAAGTCACAACTTCCTGTGCTTCTCATAGACCAAATTCAGACCTGCCAGGAAGCCTGTAGATTTTTCCAAAGCAAGAGGATCTATCAAACTGCAGATAAGAGGGATGTAACACCACAGTCTAAGTACTTTCATATCAGCTTCTTTTCATAAGACAGTTGTACTTTAGGTCCATACAGTTCATATCCAATGACTGTGGGCTATTAGCACTGAAGGACTAAGAACCACGTGCAAAACCTGGCAGCTACTGTTTCTTTTTCTAACACATTTAAAAACAAGCATTAAATCACAGAGAAATTTGAATCAAAATAAGATTAAAAGTATTCCTAAACTGGCAAAAGCTAGCAAGATGGTTGCAAAATTCATATTCCATCCTAAACTCCTTATCCTGTATGAAGAGACTATTCAATTTGCACCTATAAGTGGCATTAAGCCTAATAAACCCAAACCAGAAATAGTATAATTGCATTTGTCCAAAAGCAGCTGAACTAACCAAGTCAGAGTCCATCCTACCACCCCAGAAGGAACCCGATTTTGCCCTGGTGCTGAGCACTGTGAGACCAGGACAGCTTTTATCCACCCTGGAGGGTGAAGCCATGGTAGCCCTGAGGCTTCTCACCCCTTGGCTGCCCCACAGGCAGTACCAGCACTCGTGCTGCTTGTTTATCCCAATCCCAGCTCCCTGAAGGGACGGAATAGCTTTTTGCTGAGTGGCAGAGCCTTGTCCATTGCCAGAGACCTTGGGACAAGGAGCAAGCTGTCACAGTGTAGCTCTGCTCTTGCTAGATCCCCCCTTCCATCACACCTGGCAATCTGATTTTGAACCTGATTTTGAAGTTCCTCAGGCTTTTTTGTTGCATCATGTCAAGTTTGAGCCCAGCCTGTTTAGCTGGTTGAACCCTAGCCTCAGCCCCACGTTCACAGGCAGAAAAGGCAGATAACAGGCAAGCTCAGCTGGAGCACAAACAGAGATCTGCTCAACCTGCTCTTGGTTTGGTTACGTACAAAAGCTGTATATGATCAAACCTGTACTCTCCCAGGAGTTAAACAGGCAACAGGGACTCTCAGCAAGGGCTGTGGATAAGAAATGGGCCCTGAAAGGTTAGACCATAGTTCTAGCTAGCATGGTCATCATCCCCTGCCATCACCAGGAGGGGATGCAGGAGAGAGTGAAGCAGACAGAGCTCCTGCTACAGACCAGTGTCCCAGCCCCAGCAATCTGCCACTCACACATGTCCTGAACTGGAGGCAGCGTCCCTGCCCATTTATTTCAAGGGATTTCTCTTCCACCAGCATATCTCCTCTCCACTCGAGCACATGTAATCACTGCTGTCCCTGCAGCAAGGAACTCCACAGCTTGACTACTTAACTCACAGAGAACCACCTCCTTGGCCTGCCTTGATCCTGCAGCCTGCTAATGCTGGTACTGGGAGAGATGGGCAGCACCAGGCCCTGCTTACTTCTCCCATGAAAACAAAAGCAAAACCCAGGAAAGCCAAAACATGAGTGTGTTGAAGAGCCTGAGTCAGATGAAGAAAGCCAAGGGGAATACAAGCCAAAAAGCAGTATCTGGCTTGCTCTTCATGTTGATCTCCTCAGACTGTCGGTCCAGGTCCCAGTGCTGCTCATCTCTACTAGCTGAGAAAAAATATGTAGCTGTTGTTCACAAATCTTTCTCTCTCAGAAAGTAGGGAAAATAATGCATGTATCATAGACCACCCCTGAGGGACAGGGCAGCACAGGAGTGTTCGTCTGCAGGATCAGGGCCACCAACCCCTGTTTGCAGGGACATTTGAAGGGTTGCATGCTTCAGTTATGACCAAGGAGAATTTCAGTATTTAAATAGAAAATGACCTAATAGCTCTCCTCAGCTGGAGAAGTACACAAGGAAAAAAGAAGTACAAATAATAATGTATGGTTGATAGAAAAAGGCCCTGAAATGTGATTACACTTTCTTACTTTGTGGGGTGCCCAGCAGCAGTTATCAAAGCTCTGTAGCAGTCACTGCTGCTGAGACTGAACTAGGGACGTAAGTCACCAAATCAGCCCAGTTAATTATCTTGGCCCTGCAGTTGCTTTTCGTCAAAGCCAGGAAGGTTTAATCCAACATGCCAAAAACCCCTTTTTATGTCAGAGAACATCTATCCTGACCTGGAGGCATGGTAGGAAAGGAAAAGATATTTTTAAATTAAAAAAAAAAAACAACAACTCAAAAAAAAACCCAACCCATATACACAAAGGAAAATACCTTTTGAGTGAATTGAGCAGTTCCTAAGAGACATCTTGAAGCAGCAAGGGAGCTGGGTAATCTTTAATAAGGGAATTCTTCAGAGACTGGAGCTTTGCTTTGGTTGCCAGCTCCCTCCTGGGGAGAGAAAACACTACGGAAATGAAATATGACCTTGCACAGTTGTGGCGGAGTGTTTCCAGTCCTTTCCCTTGCCCATGTGAGTAACCCTTCCTTGTGTAAGGAGCACCATTTAACGGTTACTTCCATGGCAGTGCTTCATCACAGGTGACATTGCTGCAGTCTTTTACTTAACACACACAGACCTGGAAGCTCTAACAAACTACTTACTTTTTCCCCAAGACCTGAAGGATGCAACAAACCTACACTATTTGTTCAGGGCATCAGAAATTCTTGCAAGTCTTGAGTTTTGAGATTAGCCTCTGCTCTCACTCCCGGCTAACCCACGGCGTGTTCTCCCAGAGCAATCACACAGAGGTAGAATGGTGTCACCCTGGCCAGCCCGAGCCTGTGCCACGGAGCTGCAGCATGGAACTATGGTACCCAGCCCAGGCATGGACAGGAAGCCACATCAACCCTCCTCCCCATCCTTCCCCCTAGATGCAGTAATTGTCAGTAATCTGGTTTTCTTTTTTTCTTTTTCTTTTTTTTAAATCATCTTGTCTAAAATAATGAAAGGGCAAAATCATTTCCTAAATAAAAATATCAACAACATCTGAGCTTCCCCACTTTAATCTGCACTCCTGTGCCAGCCAGGACCCTCCTATTAGCAATGTGCTGGTGTGTGATTTTATTAAATGAATAGCTGATTGTGAAGTAATTACAACCTTCTCTGGGCTGTTGCTTTTTTTTTTTTTCATTTGTTTTAATTTTGATTTCCACAAATGGTGGGAAGCCCCTTTTTTGTTCCTGCCTTACTGTGCTGTGGTCTGTTCATTCCCTACCACAGGCTTTTCCCCCAGTAAAGGGAGGGCTGGATAACACTTGGGTGTAATTCCTGCCCCAGTCATGTGTAATTTGGTACAGAATGAGTAAGTGTGCCTGTAATTTCACCTTTGTTGCCATGCAGCTATCTACCGTCAGGATGGCGGCACGGTGATACCGTTACCTGTTTATCTCCTGGAGGTACAAGTACTGCTGGCAAGCCCCTGCCCATCACTGTTTATGTGCAAGGAGCTAATATCATAGCATTACAGTGCCCCTTGGTGAAACTATAATTAGGCAACGGTTTTATTTTACTGCTTGTGAGCACTCCCTGACAGCACAGCCACTGGGTGCTTTCCAAACTGCTGCAGTTTCAGGCCCCAACCTGAAATCCTCATTTAGAGGAGAACTTTTACTGCTGCAAATCCCTCAAGTACCTCTCCACAGCCCTGGCTTGCACAGGGAATGCCAGGGCACAGGGTTGGACTGAGCAGGGCTGGCAAATGCCAGGGTGAACTTTTCTGCTCCATCAGCTATGTGATGGCAGGATAAGGCACTGGAGGCACAGGGCAATGTTCATGGGCTGAGCTGGTGGGGTGGGGGGCAGTGCCCAAGCAGCAGAGGTCCAAGCAGACTGCTGGCCCCGGGAGCCATGGGCACAGAGGTTGGCATCCAGCAGCACCGGTGCCAACAGGTAAGGGCTGCAGGAAGGGAGGAGAGGCTGAACAGCAATGCCCTTTGTGTCAGGGGAGCTATTTTAAACCATCATCTTCTTTGTGGGCAGCCCTTTTGGCTCCCAAGTCTGTCTGAGGCAAAGGTGTAGAAAATGTTGGAGGGCAGAACATCAGAGCAGCACTCTAGGAGGACAAAGATGGTCTGTCTGTGCCAGAGTGCAGGCTTTCACAGGACTAAGAGGCACACGCATGCTTGCTCATCTGACACTAAGGGTATGAACATATCCTAGGCTTCTGCAGCTACCTCAGAGCTCCTGCTTTTTAGGCCTTTATTTGGGATTTTTGTTTTTGCTCTGACACCAAACACCCCTGTTCTTACACAATCTCCATGCAAGCCATGGAAAGCTGCACAGTTCTGGAGGACACCAGCTCACAGGACCCTAACAAAACAGCACTGACTGCTCCAAACCACTGCTTTTAGGGCTTCTCAGATGTTTGTTAGAAGATGGGCAGAGTGTAAGTATCTAGGGATAAGGGTTTTTGACAAGAGGAGAGTCACTAAATCTGTTGTCCACCGTAATAGGGAGGAGGAAAGCTAAGAGCAAGGCAGGGACAGACTGCATCCCCTGGGACCGCGGACCACCCTGTGGTCTCAAGGATTGCCTAGTCTTGGTGAAGCACCTCTGCCTGCTTACCGGGGCTCATCCCGCCAGCTGACCAGGGCTGGAGGTCTCTCCTGGCTGGAAACAAGGGCTGGGAAGTTGGAGGAAAGGGCAGACCTGAGAGCTTGAGGGCAGGAGGGCGGCAACCCCGCAGTGCTGCCTGGATAGCCAAATTCCCCTCTTCTAGGGGATGCCCACCCTGGCAGGACATCTGCTTCCCTGTGGCCACACTGCGCACTGTATGAGCTGACACAGGGCACAGGACCTTCACATGTGTTGTAGTCCAACTTCAGTCACAGCTGACCTCGTGGCAAGCTAACTCACAGCTTTCAAAACCCTGCCAGGTTGAGTTTTCTTTCAGCATTCAGTAGTAGCAGAGACTTACATATCTGGTGCATGGGCAATGTGCCTGGCTGTCCCGATAAATATGCCTATGTCTTCCCATCTCCAGCAGAGACTGAAGGCATTTTCAGCATAAGGCAGAGCTGCAGCAACTTCTGCCTAAACTAACATTTAATTTCCTTGCTACAGCTCACTTCTATTGTCATCACTTTCATGCCTCTAATTAACTTGCATCTGTTTTGTGTTTGAAGTTTATAACACTTGCCCACTTTGGCTACAGTAGTTTATAACCCAACGCTAAACATATGTTTATGTTTACTGCACACTAGCTCTGAATCCTTTGACTTAGTGTTGTATCAGTTCATTATGCTATTAATGGAGAGCCCCTGAGACAGGGCTGAAGCTTTTAGTGGCAATAAATTGGGAAATCATTTAGAGATGGTCGAAAAGAGGCAGCCGGTGAGGACATGCCTGTCCTGACGTCCAGAGGTGCTGAGCACTTACCACCCACCCTGTAACCACTGGGATTTTTAGCACCTCCAAACATGAAACCATGACAGCTTTCAGCAAAACTGTCATGTAGATCTCAAAGAAGAGTCTTAAATCCTGTGCTGTCTTGGCTCCAGAGGCCCTCATCATGTCCTACCTACCTTTAAACTAAGTCCCCGTTGACTTTGCATTAGGGCTAATGAGATCTTCAAAAGAGTTACAGATGGCCGGGAGGAAGGGGGGTTGTATAATGTACCATGCTACATATATAATGTATAGCATATTGCTAAGTAATACTTAACACCTGCTGTAGCTGTAAGGTAACAGGCTGGTGTCCTGGCACCAGCTGAGGTGAATATTAAGGTCCATTTGGCCATTCAGATCAGTTTTACATTCATTAGCAACAGTGGAACTACTTCTGTTTTCCACCAGACATGATAAATCATGCCAACATCTGGGTGAAGTAAGCACACCGCCTCTTCATAGTCTGAGCCATTAAGGTGATGCCTAGATAAATGTGTTTATTTTTCATACAGATAACAGGATGCTCCTTAGAGCTAATAAGTATTTACTTTCTCTTGCTTTGCTATTATCTCCCTCATTGAGAACTGTAATTAGCATCATTGATAGCTTGTGTAGTTTGCCTTCTAATTTTTTTTTGTGCTAAGGTTGGCTGAAACTGCAATGCACATTATGTCAATACAGGAAAAGTTATGTCTGATCTCTGCCTTTATACTAGTTGGACTGATCTGCCTGGAAGCTGTGCATAAGCTGTTCCTGTGACACACCGCAGTACTTTACACTGTACCTCCAGTTTAAATGGGATAACAATACATTTTCCATCCAACAAAAATACTCTCACTGTTCATATTATCACCAAATACTTGAACTAGCTGCTACCACTTCCCTCATGGTTTCTTGATGGGGATAGACAGCCAAATCCTGACATTCTTGCTGGGGCAAGTTTCTACCACCAAACCAAAGGGTGGGTGGCACACAGCTCCTGTCCAGGGACCCAGGGATGTAAGGACCTTCCCCTCGCTCTCCCACTCCATGGGCACTGCTCTCAAGAGGTGGTTTCATACAGGACATTTTTTGCAAGCATGTGATCTCTTGCTGCCAATTAAAAATGTCACAAGAGTCTTCCTGTTACTGACTATGTACAGAGAGGATTAAATAAAACCACAGCCATGACGCATAAGGAAATTCCCACTCATAGAGCCTGAGATGCAGAGATTGGTGATGTCTTGCTTTAGTCAGTGCCACAAAGTTGGTTTGCAGCAACAGATATCTGACGAAGCATCTCCAGGACTGCTGTTCTTCCTGTGAGGGAGAAAGCATCCATTTACATCCCTCTACAGACATCCATTTTTTTCAGATAGCAAGAGCTACACAAAGAATAGATTTAAAATAATAATAACATCTGTACATCAAATTGGCCTGGAAAGTAAAAACCTTCATCAGGTTGGGTTTTGGTTTTTTTTTTCTGCTTTCCTACACCCACATAAATGTGAGCACACACAGAGGCATGCTGTGAA
This sequence comes from Antrostomus carolinensis, assembly GCF_000700745.2. Classification (NCBI taxonomy): domain Eukaryota; kingdom Metazoa; phylum Chordata; class Aves; order Caprimulgiformes; family Caprimulgidae; genus Antrostomus; species Antrostomus carolinensis. Next base: position 20,937 of record NW_010307269.1, read on the forward strand.
GACCCTCTGCTTTCCACCCACATAAATGTGAGCACACACAGAGGCATGCTGTGAAGACCCGCTGCTTTACAGACAGTCTCTGAGGGGAAAAGCCACCCTCAACACGAAAGCCATTGCAGGACCTCAGCATCCTCGGAGTGTGGCTGCAAGGGAAGTCAGTTTCTTCAGCATCCCCCTGCAGAAAGGGCCATCACTACCACTGGACCAGGTCAGCCACGGCATCACCTAGCCAAGGACTGTCCAACCCAAAGCAGTCAAACTTTGCTTCCCCTCGGTACCTGGCTCTGCTTGCCTTTTACCTGGACTGCCTGTCAGTAAGAAACAAGCTGTAAGAGAGTCATCCAAGTTTTTTGCCACTTCCACCTGCATTACTTCCTAACCCGTGAGAAAGTTGGAATAGAGAAAGACTTCTTATTTCTTTTGTTTTGCTTTTCTCTCATCTTGTTGGATAGGAAATGCCCAGAGTCTTCCCTAATTTGGCAGAAATTCAATTCACCTAGTCTCAAACCTTCAGAGCAGAGAAGAATCCATTAAGCTCATTTCCATTTGTCCTAGTAATGAATCGGTATATGGAGACATGAAGAAAATAATTTTGAATTACTTTTTCCATTATCTAGTTCTCACTTGCTGCCATTTCCCATTTGCTTATCCCGGCTTCTTTATTCTCCTTGCATCCGGCCCATAGCAATTATCTCAATACCTAGGAAAAAGCATTAGGTTTTAAGATCTCAGGCTCCATTTTTACAAAGGCTTCGCAATTCCGAGACACTAAGGGGAGAGGATTAAATTTTCATCTGTTTGCCTTGAGGGGGAAAAGCAGAGAATTCAGAGAGAGGTTTCAAAAGATGCTTGTGTGATAACACTGCGCACTCAGTAGTCAGCAAAGCCTCAGGTAAGACATATCTGCTTGGGAGTCATCCCAGTCACTTACTGGAACAGGTTCTTAAAAATTCACTTTATACACAGTAGGCTGGAAAGATTCTTTCAGATCCTTTCCTCCAGAATGCCTGATTGCCCCTCTAGACCTGTGCCATCTGCAGCTACAATTTTTTGGACAGAAGTGAGGATATGGCCCGATCCTCCATGCAGCTGAAGCATGAGCTGAAACACCAGCACAGCATCATCCAGAAGGAGCAGAGAGATCCTGTGGAGGAGCAATCCCATCCCTTGAGTGAGTATCTCATAGCACAGCTGGGGCAGGAATCATAGAATCATAGAGACTTTCGGGTTGGAAGGGACCTTTAGAGTTCATCTAGTCCAACCCCCCTGCACTGAACAGGGAGATCTTCAACTAGATCAGGTTGCTCAGAGCCCAGTCCAACCTGACCTTAAATGTTTTCAGGGATGGGGTATCTACCACTCTTCTGGGCAACGTGTTCCAGTGTTGTACCACCTTCCTTGTAAAAAATTTCTTCCTTATATGTAGTCTAAATCTACCCTTTTTTAGCTTAAAACCATTTCCCCTTGTCCTATCACTACAAGCCCTTATAAAATATTTGTCCCCATCTTTCTTATAGGGCCCTTTTAAATATTGAAAGGCCACAAAAAGGTCTCCCTGGAGCCTTCTCTTCTACAAGCATCTGAAGGAAGCCTTTGGGAAGGATGGGGGACCACCACCTGGTCTTCTGCAGCACCCCAGTCCCGGGGCCACTGTCCCCAAGCAAATGGGGTGTAGAAGACACTGTGGTCTGGCCCCTGCACTGGGCGCTGGCACTGACCTTTCCAGGGACAGAGTTGAGTTTGGCCATGACTCATCAGCTTCCACTCCCCCACCAGTGGCTGATGACTAATTGTATTTACTCCCATTCTCGTGTTTTGGGGAGAACAAACATAAACAGGCTCAGCAGTAATTGTTGCTATGTCTCTTCTGTTTCCTCCTCCGGCCAAGTAGGGGTTTTCCCCAACACACATAGTTTTAGAGCAGTATTTTAAGTCTTTTTTCTTATTTTTAAGAAATATTGTGAATGTTTCTTGGCTGGTGGGAAAAGAAGGAAGGAAACTCCAAGGAGTAATTTCTGATTTGGGAAAAAGTTTTTGTAAGTTGTCTACAGAAGAAGGCTGGTCTGATCTGGGCAGCAAGCATTGCCACAATGTAAAGCAGAGTGCTGCCCTGGAGAAGTCCCCATTGTCTCTGGAAAGATCAACTGCAAGGGTGATATCTCTAAGGAATGGCCCAGAAACACAGCACCCTTGGAAACGGGTCTCCTGACAGGAACATCAAGCAACTCGAAGGCTGGTCTGAAGAACCAGCTGTTGTCACACACCCTTGCCTGGGAAGCACTTAGGTTTGTACGTACCTATACACCTATAGTCCCTTGCACACACCTGTATATATGCAGGCATAATTGAACATAGATATATTTAGTGGGAATCTGCAGCTCATGTCGGGAAGAGACCTGGAAAGTCTTTGAGACATTAAGTCTTCTCCCTACCTGGAGAACATATAGATTGGACAGAGGAAGCAGGAAGAAGAGCAAAGGATGAGTGTGCAGTCAGCTGGACAGGGCATTCAGATAACTCAGTTTCTGTTAAATATGTTATTAAAGATATTAAAAAATACACAATTATAAAATAAATTATATAGTACTGATATATAAATTAATTACATAATTCTAGCCTCAGCTAGAAGACTGAGCCAGGCAATTTTATAAACGCATATTTTTATGTATTTTAGAATATGAATAACCCAAAGCTCAGCAAGTAGGATGCTTTCCTGAGAGATGGGAGACCTTTGGTCAAGTTTTCTCTTACAAAAAACCCAGAGGATTGTTTGGTGACAGTATGGGCTGTGACAGTGACAGTGTCCCAGCAAGGCAACCAGACCCAGGCTGGCCCTGACCACAGGCTGTCAGACCCTGCAGCCTGCAGTTGGGCATTTAATTCCAGCTTTAAGCTCATCTCTGCACTCTGCCAGCAAGCTGGCCTGTTTAAGGAGTGGAAATCTCACTGTGAGAAACCTGCTCATGCTGGGCACCTGGCAGCTCCCACCACCGCGCAGCCGGTTTGGGCGATGGCTTTGCCCTTCTCCGGGAGCTGCGAGCTTCAGGGGGTGATCCCTGCTGTAGCACCCATGAAAGACTGCGCACTGCGAGGCCCAAACACACCCGATCCACAGATGTTGCCTATGTGTGATACAGCATCACCGAGGAGCTGTATGTGATTGATTGAGTTGAACCCTGTATGCTTCCCAACGCTGGCTGCAGCCCTCTCATCAGACCTTTGCCCAGTGCAGCCACTCAAAGGCTGCAACCACAGACAGTCCTTCATCCTCTGTGTGGATGCTGAAGGCTGGAGGTCAACTCATCCCTGCTGTATTTCCCTGTATTTCCCTGTATTTGTATTTTCCCAACTCTTCTGGGATGGGTTCATTTGTTGCTTTTTCTGTTAATTTCCTATAGCATCCTGATAGTCCTGATAATGCTATCGCACCCTTTAAACATCACAACACAAGGGGCTTGCTTATTACTACAGCTACAGATGCGACAATTTTCAGGGAAGAAAATAGATTTTTCATACTCTGATCTTCCTTTTGTGCTGAATCCTTCCACTTTGGCCCGGGCAAAAACTCCAAGTAACTCTCTCTGGTAGGATTCCACTGTCCTGTTCCGAAACCCAGCATTTCATGGCAACTACTCTCAAATTGCTGTTATTCAAACATACCAGCTTTTTAGAAAGCTGTTGTAAAATAAATAAATAAACAAATAAATAAATAAATAAAATCAAGAACAAATGGGTTTAGTATCTGTAAGTCCAAGTGGGCAACTTTTACCCAAAGGAGGAAAATGGCTGATTGTGGAGGAAATCAGTGGAACAAGATGCTTAAGTAAAGACTGGAAACTATACCTATATATTGCATTTCTGATTCATTTTCACGGAATCATATAGGTAGCAGATCCCTGTAGCCTTGCTGTTGGATGTTTCTGTCAAATGGTGCTGGGACAAAAATCCACTGAAAGCGTCCCCAGCTGTGATTAAGCAGACACCAAGCCATCTGACAACTTCATACTTGCAAATTTGTCACATGTAATGAAATACTCTGGAAACTATTTGCGAGCATTTCATTACTCATTACAAAATTGCAAACTGTTCATGAACGATCAAATATTAATATGCAGATAGGGTGCAGTATGTGAAGAGATCCACTGTTTTGATAAGAGATTAGCCATGTTCAATGGGCACCCACTTGGCGCTGTACTCAGGACTGTTACATCAGGCCCATCGATTGTCATTTAAAAACAGGAAATGTCACTGAATATTTGGCCATGTATTGAAGATTAGTGGGCCATTATAATCTGCTTGCTAAAACACTGATAGGAGAAAGCTGAATGCCTCCCGCATGGGAGGAGAGGTTCTGTGAGTACAAAGAGCTCCTGGAGCCCTTGGGGCTGCGAGTGCACTGGCTCCAGCACCCGTGCAGCCCCAAGGTGGAGCAGACTGTTTTTCAGATACCATGTACGTAACACTCCACCCAAGCCTCCCTATGTAAATAGAAAATAAAGTCAAATTATGCCAGTAAAGAGTGGATTACACTGGTCACCGGGAGTGCTTGTGTATGTTCAGCCATAATCTACGATAAGGTACTTGCCATAAAATGCCTCCTGCGGGCAGGTCTCCTGGGAGCTGGGAGATGCCAGCAGAACCACCAGCATTTCACTTCATCCAGTGGGGACAGCAAGGGAGGGACTGAGGAATGGGTCAGAACTGCTAGAGACCAAAGAAGTCCCCAGGGACAAGGGGAGTCCCTCTCTCTTGCGGGAGAAAAACAGGACTGCTGATTGCCACCATCAGATATAAGGGGATGAAGTTCATTTCAAAGAGGTAAAGGGTGACAACCTTTTTACAGACAAAACCGCCCCTCAGTCAGTGAAGCACAACAGTAATCGAGACCCAGATAACAGAGCGTATAATGAAGAGAGATTACAGAACCCCACAACCAACCCATATTGCAGCAAAAAGCTGCTGTAAAGCAGTTTTAATGCTAGCCTATAAACGCAATTAGAAATGTAATGCTTTGGTATAGGAAGTTTTTAAGAACAAAAACTTATGTCAAGTTTCATTAGCATTATGAAAAAAAAAGTCTGAGCAGATCCCAAATTTGGTGCATTTCTTACAAAGAAAAAAGAAGCATTTATTTCTGTCATACATTGATGCAGAAAAAAGTGTTGTCAGTTTCTGTTATAAAAGCTACACGAACACTCACTTCCAAGAGAGTTGATTTTGTACTTTTTATTTATGAAGAGGAAGCCCCCGGCATTTGGACCTGTCCCATCCCGAGCTGAGGCTGCTTGTCAGTGGACAAGTTCACCCACCTGGGAGCCCGTCGTGGTGGGACCATGTTCCCACCCTCCTTCCCACCAGCGAGCGTGCAGATGGAATTAGCCTTCCCACCAGCAAGCATGCAGGTGGAATTGGGTTTGAAGAACTATAGTTGTGCCTGTCCCTTACAGTCCCCCTAGGGAAAAAAAAAATCAAATAAGGGAAAGGTTATTGCAGACTGATAACAGCCAGGGAGGCTGGTCACGGTACCTGTTGCCGGGGAGAGTTTGCTCCAGCGCAGGCAGGGCCCCCTGTGCCTCCAGCCCCGGGAGAGGTTGGGGAAAGGCATCCAGGGAAGGGAGGGAGCAGAGGGGAGCACTGCAGAGAGATGAGGAGCTGAGGAGAGATTGCAGCCAGCCAGGCCAGGGTCCAGGCGGTCAGGGAGTGAGATTTGAGGTGGGGGTTTTGTGGGAAAAACCATTGCATGTGTTCATGTAATTAAAACTTTTGTCAACGTGCATGTGGGCGAAGGAGGTGAATTACGGCTGGACTCACAGTTCTGGGTGCTTGGTAGCTTTTGAGAGCTGCTCTTTTGCAAGCATAGTAATCCTGTTGTGGTTTCTTGTGTGCAAAATAATAAAAGGCTGAAGCTGATGGAAATTTTTGCAGAGAGAAATGGAAAAAAGCAATCCCAACAGCAGCAAGGTTGCTGCAGAAGTATCCGTGCTTCTGCCCTTGCTGCTTTATGCTGCTCTCACTTGTACCATGAGCACAGGCTGCAGGGAGCACAGAGCCGAAGGGGTGGGAGGATGGAAATGCATCACCCTGTCAGCTGGAAATCAGCCACATAAAGCCACAGCTTGGACAGGGGCTCACGTGCACACGTGGTGCCCATAGGCACAGGACAGGGATGGTGTGGATTTAGGGGGGGCATTGCTTTGGGTTTGGGAAGCTAAACCAGGTACGACTTCAAAACTTTTAAAATGTGCCCCCTCCTGAGCACAGTCCCACCGTGCAGTGGAGCCAGCCCAGCACCCCAGCAGCACAGCCCACACTCCCTTCGTGCTGTTGGGCTGCTCCTCCCCACAATGCCTGTGGGAAGAACCTGCTGCAGCCCAGGACAAGGCTCCTGAGCCCAATGAGAGGCTCCCCCTCACAAACACACATCCATGCTAATTTGCACCCCGAATCGTGTCCTGTGCAGACCTTCACTCCCCCATCGTCACCTCCAGCTGGGGCAGCTGGGCCACCGCTCTGTGAACACCAACCCAATAGCCACCAGCAGTGTGACTGAATGCTGGCTACATGGCAAACCCCACCTCCCAACCAGGCTTTGATGAAGCCAATGCCATGGCAAGAGGGACCTCCCTGCAGCCTGTCGTGGACCCCCAGCAACAGGCCCACTGTGACTGCAGGTGCCCAGCACAGAGCTCAGCAAAACCCCGTCAGCCCCTGTGACAAAACACGCCCCCCGGGACCAGAGTGAATTATGCACATCCTTAAGTATTTGCAGGATAGAGGCCTCAGTTCACTGGGTTAAAATACCAGAACAATATAAAACACCTCTGCCTCTGGAACCCACTGCACTTCATAAAAATCCTAGGGACCCTGCTGGAGCTAAGCCATTGTTGATAGCCATAAAAAATTGGTTAATAAATCTTCTTCCACTGATGAAACAGCTACTTCACAGCCAGAACTAAACAAATTGAGCATTTCAAAGCAACCTGCTTGACACAAGCCCTGATTTGCACACCAATACAAGCATCCCCATGGCCCAGCCTGGGCAGGACCCTGGGCCACCACTGTTCGTCCCTCCCTGCTGTCACAGTCAAGTGGCAGGAGGAGATTTACTGCACCAATATTTTCCTCCTGAGTGACAGGAAGGGGATTTACCTCTGCAAGCCACAGGCTGTTGGGGTGAAACGATCCTGAAAGCAGAGACCAGCCTGGTGCATGGAAGCCACACTGGCTACCTGCACGGGCACTGCCTGGACAGTGGGACGATGGTCCCCCACCATCCAGAGTCTCTATGGCAGACAGACACTAAAAGTTCATCACCATGTGGGTTTTACCTTCTTTGTATACCCTCCTTTTAAAAATGGAAATGTAATTAAAAGAAAGGCAAGTGCTCATCTCCCTGCTGCTCCATGGACACTATTCTGAAAGATTAATCTAATAGGTGAAAAAGCAATTAAAGAAGAGGCTCCATTTTTAAAAAGCTGTCGCAAGTCAGTATTTTGTAAATACAGCTGATTGATAGCCAAGATGAGGGAAATAATACATTTCACTAGCTTTTTCTAACTGCATGGTTGTTGATGTATTGTAATAGTGCAACAACTAGAGGAAAAAAATACTTTAACATTGCAGTTTTAATAAAAACTTATTAAAAAAGAAAGTATCGTCCTAAATTCATACCAGCATCTTTTTTGTACGAAGTCAGGGCAGACTCGTTCACTTCCCTCCTGCCTGCAGAGAAGAGAGCAAGGCTGGGCTGTAGACCAGCTTCCAGGCAGAAATACTCAGTGAAAAGTGGCATCTAAATACTGATGTTTCAACAGAACTCACTGTTTCCTTAACTGGATGTTATATATTTGCCTAAAGAATGACACTGGGGAAGGAAAAGCACATTTTTAGGCCCTTTTAGCAACAGAGGATTACTTGGAAACAGTGATGAGCAAAGCCATTTGATTAGGGGCTCAGATTTCCTGATAACTTGTTAGGATTTGGGTTTGTGAGGCAGGTGTTTGGCATTTCTAACTCCCTGCTCCCTTTAGGAGACATCAAACCGAGCATTAAACTCCTACAGTCTTGAAAGTTCAAGTCAAGGTGGTTTTTGTTTTGCTTTTCCCCCTGAAGGTCAGTTCAGGATTGAATCCTTTTGTCAAGGTTGGCTGGAGAGCAGAAGGCTCTGTTAATCTGCAGGCACTGCGGCTCCCTCCTGGCTTCCTTCCCTTGCAGTTTGTTTTACTTCAGGATTCACCCCCTGGGATCATAAAGGCTGCAGACAAGGGTTAGAGGTGAAACAAAGAAAACGAGGTTGATTGTTTATTTAAAGGGAGCCAGAATTCATAATGCTGGAGACACTAGGCCCCTCCCAAGAGATAACTGTAATTTTACAGCACCTCTGCACAAGTTTTTTTTTTTTTTCTTCCAGAAATAAAATACAATGGCAAACGCAAAACACACTTTCCCTGAGTAACTCCTAGAATCAAAACAAGTTCTTTCCTGCAAAGCGAGCAGTCACTGGAACAAAACAAACACACTTCCACTGATCTCCATGTGGGAAAGCCTCTGAAAAAAGAAATAAAGACAACTTTGCCTCCTTCAGAGACCTTCTTCTTTTATTCACTCAACTTGTGCCTTATTATGGAGATCCTTTTTTGACCATAGAACTTTTTCCTTGGGAGATAATCTTCTTACCCTTCTCCTTTTCAATGAGAAGGCCAAATTTTGCTTTAATTTACTTTCTGTGGAACCCCACTGACCGGTAGCTAACAGGCACATCCCATCCCACCCAGGTAGCCTGGCAATGTCTTTTCCCTTTTCATACCTTGATGGAATGATCACGACAGCAGCAAGGGAAGGTGCAGACGCATTCATCACAGCTAAGGAAAAACCTTGCTCTTTCTTTAGGCTTTTCGGGATGTTTGCTCTCCAGGGCAGCATCCACTTGCAATGAGATCACTGGATTTACAACAGAGCAAGTGGTTGTACAACAACAAAAACTGGATTCCAGGGTCCTGATAAGAAAAGGTAAACCATCCTGCGACCAGAGCCCGGACAGTCACCCAACCACTAATCCAGGGTGAATCTGCTGGCGTCAGTGGCTTTATGCTAAACACACACTGGAGTGAAAAATGAGAGTCACAGCTCAGCACAGGCAGCCCAGCCCCAGCACTCTGCTACCAGAAGTGGCTGCTTACTTTCAAGCTCTCCGCACAGCCTGTAATCACTCAATATTGAAACCAGATTTACAAGCTCTTTAGAGGAGGAGAAGTTTGTGATTTCCAAAGCAGACGCATTTGGTATTTCAGAAAAAGGTCAAGCCCCCTGTGGAGTAAGGGGGTTTTAATAGAATCAGTTCAGC
>NW_010307269.1:30400-37191 GCF_000700745.2 Antrostomus carolinensis
GGAAGCCAAATTACATCTTGGACATTTGATTTCATTTATTCTGATTCAAGAAAGTTTTTCAGTTAGAAATAGAGAGGATTGTCCTTCTTGCGCTGCAGGGCTTGCAGTGGTTTCAAAGAAAGGAGTGCTTGTTATTGTCTGCAGGGGAAATCTGAGAGAACATAGCACAATGACAAATCCAGGCTCCTAAGTCAAATGCATTTTAAAAGGATAGCCATCGCTTGCCACCTCACCTCTTCAGCCTCCAGCCAGGCTCTTCAGCTATTAATGTTTGTTCCCTGCCTCACTAGGTCACACACAGTGGGTGTCTGGGACTGCCTTGTTCCACACCGGTATAGCACCCAGCAGTCGGGAAGCCCATGGAACATCACTAATGTCCCTCTTTGTCACAGGAATACAGGCTTTCTGGAAAATGTAACAGACAGCTGGTGCTGCTGAGGTCTTCAGGTAACATAAGCAGCCACCACAGAAATACTCAGTAGTGATGCAGCTGGCTCCCGCTTGCTCCAACACCCTTCAGACTCTGCAGTCAGTAGTTTCAGTGAAAAGATTTGGGGTTCATTCCATAACTCGCGTAGCTGCTGCCAGACAGACACCAGAGCTTGTAACATAGTTTCCTGAATATATGTGCTTCACAATAAATTAGGAATCCAGATTTCACCCTTAGAAGACTCATAACCTAGAAACTTGCAGTCCATATCAGCTATCACACCTAAACTATCCATATAACAGCCCCTGGAGACAGCAGCTGCTAACCCAGAGTGCTGTCCCAACAACTCGGTGGCCCTGCTGCCAGGACTGCAGGGAAGGCAAACAATCTCTTTTCTTCTTTAAAGCATCTCCACAGCAAGGGGCCAATTAGAGCATCCTGGTCTTACTAGCCTTTTAGTGGCAAGCATAAATAGGCCCTTATGTATTGAAATCAGCAGCAAATGAGTGGTGAGGGTCAGGATACTTAAATGAGTATACAACACGCACTCTCACATTTCTGGAGAAAATACTTGAAGGGTTTAGCCATCAGACCTTCTAATTTATCTAGTCATCCTAACTGGTGCAGCTAGGACTGCCCAATGCTATTTCAGGTTTGTCTCTTTCAGCACCAAGTTTCCAGCCAGTCATTCCCAAAAATAATACACTTGGCAGAGCAGACAACTGCCCTAGATTTTCAGATCAGTGCAAAGGAAGGGCAAAGCTCTTATAGGAAAGCAGCACTTTGAAAGGTCAGCCAGAAGACCACAGGCCAGATTCCAACAGCATTTGCAGCCACAAAATTTCTTTAACTTTAGCAGCAGAAAAAGGTAGAAATCAGAGAACATAGTTCACTGCATTAAAAGTAACTCTCCAGGCACTTGGAGAAAGTAAGAAGAGTCAGCAGCTTGAGGTACATAGATGAAATTAATCCTTCTAAACTACACCTTAACATTGCAATCATAGGCACGGTGGGACCTTGGTATTCTCAAGGCTCTCGCTCCACTTGGCCAATATGAGCGTTTAACTGTATGGGTAAGTTTGCAATATCAACCTCTTTGTTTGCACAGCCAAGTGACCAACTTATCTCCAACAAGCCTACCACATCGTTTAAGTGTACTTGTGGCTTAGAGGAGCAGGTTTCCCTTGCTTACATCCCTTCGCATTCGAGGCTGCATAGCCCAAAGCAACCTACCACTAGATAGGAGCGCTGCTGCGAGGTTGTTGTGACCCTGTTTGTGCCATCCCCTTTTCACTGGTGGCAACAGTAGGCACTCAACTTTACAACCAGAACAGGATGGAGAAGCATTTCTAAAGCCATTTACAACATAGAATGAATACTAGATTCTTGCCAAGTTTTATCTCTTGCTGCAGCATTTTGGAGCCTTTTTTCACCATGATGTGTCACCTGCCTTTCAAGCAGGTCTACTTTAACTACTGCAACAAAGTCTAATAAAAATAGAAAAATAAATACAATAAGTTCCCTGGGATAATCCAGGTTTTGTTTGTTTTTAGCAACTAGGCATTGAATAAATGAAATGATCAAGTGAAGCCAACTAGGTAAAGGAGCAAGAAACAACTAAATGCATAAATACTGGTAGGGAAGAAAAGCCACCTATGCAAGAACAGCATAAAGGAGGAGTCAGAGATAAAAGCAAGTGCACTGTTGATTCCTCAGTCCCACACAACAGTAGCAGCATGTGATACTGAGTTACACTACAAAAGAGCAAGGCAGATGTTTTCCACTGTGCCCAGAGGGGTTATCAGCAGAAAAAAAAAAAAAAAAAAAAATCAAATATATACACTATATACACACAGCAGAATAGGCATTGTGGTTTTGGCGTTTCCCTACCCTTCCCCCTCACGCCCCAAAAAAGTTAAGAGTAAAAGGTACAAAATGAAAAAAAGATCACAGAAAACAAGAATTGTGAGACAGGGCAGGAAAACCAGTTACAAAGAATCAGAAGCCACTTTCTGATGTGTTTTGCAGAGAGAGGAAGCACTTCCTCATTAACAGAAGAAAGAGTTATCGCACAAAGCTGCAGAAGAATTCACTCAGGCTATCAGCAAAATGCAAGAGCCAAGAACCAAGGATGTGGGTTCAGTGCTACTTGAAGTATTAAACAATAAAGCTGCCACCTTTGTTCTGGAATAACCACATTAATTTCCCTGACCAAGTAGGAAAGTGGACTTGGTTTTCAGACTGTAGTTGTTTTGCACAGCATCATCATGCATACTTCCTTGATTTGTTTCCCATCACCCCACCTCCCCAAAAATTGTATTCCAAAACAAAAAGTCACAAGCAAGTTTCAGACAAAATATATATATTTAAAAAAATCTTTACAATAAGTCAGGAAACATAGGAGCTTGCATACAGTTTATTATAATAACTCAGATCTCAGCTCCCTACAGTTCAGATAACCCTGGTGACAGTGTTTACAACTTCTAATTTTTGCTTTCATAACTTTAAAGCAAACAATACATTTGAGTGTATTTTACTCTGTGCAAATAAGACAACTTTTGGAATCCTTCAGAAGAAATATCCAAGATTCTGTTTGCAGAGGTCCTTTGTTTCTCAAAGATGATTCATGAGAGTTTTTGTTTTAAGATAAAGTGCTCCTGTCCAGCAGAACCCAAAGGCCTTCAAGAGTCCAGCAAGTAAGTTTAGCTCAGATTAAAAAATAATTGGTCATACAAATTCCAGCTTCCCATGTCCGCTGTACATACCCCAGTGGACTAGTGAAAGAATTTTATCATTGCTGAGGTCTGAATGTCTCATTTTATCACAGGTCATGCAGCAGTTCTCGTGACCAGTCACAGGCACCATGCATTCCAAGTCCAATTTTGCCACCTGCCCTTTTTTTGAATGATGTCCATGAAAACTATAGTGCAAACGGGAGAGCATTTGCTGACGTTGATCTTGCAGTCTCTTATTTTCACTCCTGAGCATCCGCAAGGCCAGCATGATAAGGAGCACCAAGATTAGCCCACCAGCTATAGGAACAGCAATTACAGCTGCTCTGAACCATAATTCTTTTGAAGAGGTCAATTCCTGCACCTTGGTGAATATCTGTTCCCTTGTCCTGCAAAGGGGAAAGGTGAGAAGTTTGTTTCAGTATCAAGAGGAAAGGTGAGAAGTTTGTTTCAGTATCAAGAACTGGTTTATATATAAGCAACTCCCTTAAATGCCACACTGACAAGTTCAAGGGGCCACAGCTATATACTCTACAGTATCTACAGAAAATACTCCTGTAAAGTGAAAGATGAGTTTCTAAGGCTGTTTATAACATGGAATTTCTTACCCCACTAGCTAGCAATGCCACTGCAATTGCTTCTTAGGAGCAATGTCAAGTTGGCAAGACAGACCTCCAATATTAATGCAGACAAAAAAGCTACTCAGCTCAGATGCTCCCCTGCATCTGTCCACTCACTTCTCCCTCTGGTGCCTCTATTTACTTGAACAACTAAATCAAAAGCAGACATATAAAGTCTCAACTGTCACCAGCCTGATGGCCAGAAGACAGATTTCACTGAAGCTTCCTTGCCCTACCTGAAGCATCGCCCCTAGAAGGAGACAAAACATCATGCAGTCCTCTGTAATTGCACATATCTTCATGACAGCATTCCAACGTGGACATGGTGGCTGTGCCAGAGTGGTTTTGTGCTTGTTTGGCTTGGCAGATATCAGCTGTGCTTGCAATAGAGTCCAAGCAGCCATGAGTAAGTGGGGAATGTGTATTCTGAGGATCAAGCAGTCTGGAGAAGCAGGCGCTAAGCTCGGATTTGCACATATAGCCGGTTGCAACGCAGTGTGCGGCATCACAGTAGCATCTGATTTCACCTAAAAAATAAAAATTGTGCAAGAAAAGTAAGAATCTGGTCCTTTGAAGACACCTCACTATGTACTCTTATTAGCCACAAGCATCACACAACCAAACTCAGGGCCAGCTTTGGGGGTACGCCTCTAGACTGTAAATCCATGAGATCAGGGGTTGTTTTCCTGCCACCACTGTACAGTGCCTACCTGCTGTAACCTTAACCCCTGCAGCCGCCTTAGGGCACTTCTTTTAATTACTAGTACTATACTCCTTTGAATTAAAGCAAGAACATTTCACTAAAACAGGAATTGGGGGAGGGCGGGGGGGTGGGGAAGAAGGTCACAGTAGTTTTTTTCCAAGGGTAAATAACTAACTAGATCATTTTATAGCTACTTCCACTCACTGTCAGCAGTTGCATTAAACCACGTTTAAAATGAAATCCCATTTTTAAAAGCAATACACATCTCCAGTCTTATGAGGAAGTTACATCTATGTTTTAAGCTATCACTACAGGAACAGCATTCTGTTTTTGTAAAGGCAACACTTACTTTAACTGGGCATAAGCACACAACAAAACTACTAGGTTTAAATACTTGTGTGACAAATAATAATTTTTTAAAAATCGGAATTGCTGAATCATTTATTACCTCTCAATATTGTGCCAAAATTTAAAAGGTTTAACTAACACCCTATAAAGCTATTAGCTAGAATCATTACCTTCCAAGTCTCTCAGTCAGGAAGGTTTTTACTGTATGAAACTGGGCAACTATTTGTAACTTCTCCAGAAAGAGAGAAACTCTAAGTAGCCATTCATACAAAAAGGTTTTTTAATCAGTATTATAAAACAGTGTCAGAGTCAGTGTCTCTCAACTCACATGTAAAGTTATTAAACAGGGCAAAATTGCACAGCTAGAAGTTCCCCCTTGCCCCTCCCCAATTCTGCACGCAATCCAACATGCGGTCAAAAGGGGAAACACTTAGACTGAAAATCCTCTACCAGCTCTATGAAAAATCTCTCAGGAAACCTCAAAAATTTCTGAAGGAAGTGATAAAAAAGTTGCTTTCATAAAACTCTTCATTTTGCGTTATCCAAAGTGCTCCGGTAAGAATTATATGCGTCCTGTGCTGTAGGGAAAAAAAAAAAAGGGAAAACTTTTCCTAGGCAGGTTGCAACTCAAACATAATTCAACGTGCTATCAATTCAAGGTGCAGGAGGAAGCCAGATTTTGGAGCCATCCTTAAAAGAGTGGACTTAAAATTACTTCTAATGTGCCCAGTGTACCTGCCATCATAGTGGCACCAATTCTTTCAAAGCCAACCGGATTGTCAGATGTCTTCCTTCTACAGTCTGCGCTCCAAAAGTCAATCTAGAGGCTCCCCTGCTGCCGCCCCTTCTTATGATGCTTCCTCCCACCCCATACTTGAGAAGTATTCTGAAAGATGTTAAAAATCATCCCAACCAAGCTGGCTTTTCCTCTTCAGCCTACCTTAACCCTTTCTCCAAAATGCTACTGGAGGCTCCAGGCCTTGAAGTTCCTGATGCTCTTTAAGAACTCTACTTAATAGAAGCCAAATGATGGAGTGTCTCACTGTCTCCAGTCCAATTCCCTTGGGCTTTTAGACCGAGTAACCTAATTTTTCATGAATTCACACACACTGTCATCCAGCGTGCTATGGAAAAAAGACTCAATCATTTTCTAAGCATTCTATGTGAGGTCTTCCCCCTAGCCTCTCTGAAAAAACTAATTTTCATAATTTTCTCACTATATGAGAGTTAAAAATAAGATGCAAACAAGGAACACCACCAGAGCTGACAGTCTTTTCATGAGTCTCAGCATGGGAGGAAAGTGAAACAATACACATACTTCCATTTTAACTGTTTATACAATCGCACTTAAAAAAAATTAAAAATTCTACATTTTATTGACCTAAGACTATCTTATAAACAAAATCTGACAGGCCAGTCATCAGGTTAATTCAACTGCTTTTTAATTAAAGCCACGTTTTCAGTGAAACAGAATGGACTTTGTATTACTGTATTAAAACTGTATTTCTGTCAATTCATAAAGTTTCTTCCTGTGCTATGCAAAAGGCCAGAAAGGGTATTTAGTATTTTGAAACAGTGAACAATGCCCTTCTGTTCCCTCCTCTTTCTTGTTACTGTATGTAGCTATTAAAGAAAAATGTCTGCTTTTAGTCAAGATGGCTACAGGAGAGACTGCAGGCTTCTCTTAAAGCTTTTGAAGTCAACAGCAGCCAGAAGTCTGTGATCCCCTAATTATATCATTATCAAGCACATAGTTTCAGTATCTGCGACTTCACATCACTCAGTCACTCCCTGTTCTGCCCGCTTTGATGGGGCCAGCAGGCTCCCCCCTGCACGCTGCAAGGGCTGTTATTTAGGGTTAATTACAGCCCTCCTTCCAAAATAAATAAATACCGTCGCACATCACCACCGCGCTAACTTACCCCTCACCTCCCCCCGCAGCACGGCGATTGCAGGCA
>NW_010307270.1:0-6321 GCF_000700745.2 Antrostomus carolinensis
ATGATCATTATGGTCCCTTCCAACCCAAACCCCCAAACCATTCCACGAGTCTCCGATCTGTGGAGCTAACCATTCAGCAGGGAAGATCTCCTTTGTTAACCCCCTTAGAACAAAGTTACGTGGAGGATACAAGGGGAGGGATGATGGTGGGAAGAGGAAAGGGACACTCTGGGTTGATGGATTCAGCCCAGTTTCTCTGAAATGGAGTGAGCTGTGATGATTTATTCAAGCTGGCAAGGTAGGCAGGGAGTTTTGGCTTGGGGCAGCCTGGGGCAATGAGTAAGCTGAAATTTCTGAAGGGTGGAGCTCAGAATTCTTTCTTTTTTTCTATTATGCAAAATTTAAAATAGGAAAGAAACTGATTCATTCTCCCCAGCCCCGAGGAAGACATTCCTCAGGTTAACGTTAGGTGTGTCTACTGTGAACGTGGTGTAATAGAGGTCAGGAGGCACATGAGGGATGCACACATGCGTTCCCTCAGAGAAGAAGGCTCTCCAGGAGATCTGAGGTCCTTCCTAGCCAGGACCTCTTTGCCACCATCACAAAATCAAAGGATGCCTCTACCTTGAAGTGCTTACAGCCAAACTGGGAGAAGATGGTGGGGAAATGAGGACTTTTGTCCCAAGAACTGGTGCACAAAGGAAAACAAAACACCAATTTAGTCTTCAAGGAGACTCTTTTCTCCAGCACTGCGGTCATCTGCTCCTGTCAGCCAAGAATTGCTGTTGACCTGTCGTTGTGTTTATCCTGCTTGTGCCACTTGAAGCAGAAGGAGATCCCTGAAAGGGGAAAGTGGAAAGTGTTGTTGTAACCAACCCCAGTTCACACCCTGCTTGGAAGGGAAAACACATTGTCTGTCTACCAGCCAAGTTTCCTCCCTTCCTGGGACTGGCTGTGTTGGTAACATAAACAACAGCAACCAGACAGAGACCAAGAGCTTAAACAATGACCGTGGCTCGGTGGTGCATAGAAGGACTTTACAGCTCCTCTTCATGAAGATTTTTTTTGTTTTGTGTTGGGGGTTTTGGGGGTTGTTTTTCTTTGGTTTTGTTTTTTTGTGGGTTTTTTTGTTGTTTTTGTTGGTTTTGGGGTTTTTTTTCCCCCCAGAAATTTCTACTCCCTCTCCCCCTTTTTTTTTTTTGAGAAAAATAGTGGTTTATAAGAACTCCAGTGTGGGTGCAGCAGCTTGTCTTGAAGAGACAAGAGCTCTCCAAAATTCTTCTTCCAGCTGCCCAAGGAGCAGGTTCAGCTGGTAGCTGGCCCACAGAATCACAGAATATCAGGGATTGGAAGGGACCTCAAAAGATCATCCAGTCCAACCCCCCTGATGGAACAGGAACTAAATGAGATCACATAGAAAGGTGTCCAGGTGGGTTTTGAATGTCTCCAGAGAAGGAGACTCCACAACCTCTCTGGGCAGCCTGTTCCAGGGCTCTGTCACCCTCACTGTAAATAAATTTCTTCTCAAGTTTAAGCAGAACCTCCTGTGTTCCAGCTCACATCCATTGCCCCTTGTCCTACCATTGGGCATCACTGAGAAGAGCCTGACTCCATCCTCCTGACATTCTCCTTTAACATATTTATAAACATTAATGAGGTCACCCCTCAGTCTCCTCTTCTCCAAGGGCCCTTCTCTCTTCTACCATTTGAAGTTTATTGAGGATGGTAACACCAGGTAAGGAGTGCTGGTCTCTCAGCACTGCACCACAATGTGAAGAGATGATCTTGTCTGGTCCTCAGGAGAACATGGCTTTGTTTCTGCCTCTGTCCTTGAATAATTAATTTTGCCTCTTTTTTTCCATTTATTTCAAGATCAGGACAGTCTCCTGAAGTACAACTGTAGTGACTAACAGTGTGGAACCCTGATCTCAACCTCTTTCTGCTGTGACAATACAAACAAGAGTAACGCCTTTGGTTTCCAGAACCCTCCCACCATTAGCTCTGGCACTGTCACGCCAGTTGCCCTTCTATCAAAGGGGGAATGACAGAGGAGAGGTATTCAGTCATAATATTTATGAGTCCCTAAAGTGGTTCTCCATTTCCAAGTGGAGCTCGTATACATCAGAGGCATCATGGCATCAAAGACATGGAAAAAATTCGGCGCGTGCTCAACAAGTGCTTGGCTGTTTGGCAGCGTGAGTCATCCTCACACAGAGAGAGATTTTAGGTATGCAGTGATAGAAACCAAATGCTATTGGGGAAGGGTTTAAAGGGGAAGCCATCGGAGGAGAGGCTGAAGTCACTTGGTGTGTCCAGCCTGGAGAAGAGGAGACTGAGAGGAGATCTCCTGGGGGTCTAGATCTTCCTCCCAAGGGGAAGAGGAGGGGCAGGCACTGATCTCTTCTCTCTGGCCACCAACGAATGCCAGGAGCAGAGGACATGGCAGGAAGATGTGGCAGGGGAGGGTGAGGTTGACCATGAGGAAAAGGTTCTTGAGGCAGAGGGTGATGGAGCACTGGAACAGGCTCCCCAGGGAGGTGTTGATGGCACCAAGCCTGACAAGATTCCAGCAGCATTTGGCCAAGGCCCTCAGGGACATGGTGTGAATGTTGGGACTGTCCTGTGCAGGGACAAGAGTTGGACTCCATGACCCTTGTGGGTCCCTTCCAACTCACAATATGCTTATGATTCTATGATTCTAAAACATCCAGAAGTGGAATCAAACTACAGCTTCAAGTTTAGGATGGAGTCCTGTGCATGGTGACAATGGATTATTATTTCAGGGAGTGGGGAGGTAGAGAAGGGGAAAAAGGATGCTGAGGCTATGCTTGACTGTCACTGGTCCCATATGGAGGTGTCTACTCACCCTGTCTCTGTGCTTCCTCACCTACAAAATGAAGGGTTGGTTCCAGCTAATGACCCATCTCTAGGCAAGAGAGAAGTCCTCCCTGGTGAGGATTTTCCAGATCAAAGAGCAAATGTGGTTCCTGTCTCTGCTATCATCACCAATTTTTATGCCATGGTAGAAGTCAATAAGGGGACACCTTCAAAGTCCTTCATTGCAGATGATTTGTAGTAGGTTGCAGCAGAGCTGACCCACTAAATGACTGTCCCATGTGTTGAAGATCACATGTGGAAAGTAACACAGGGTTCAGTCTAGAACAGCTCAGGAAAAGTGTCCAAGAACTTTAGGTTTAGATGAGATATTAGGAAGAAGTTCTTCACTGTGAGGGTGGTCAGACACTGGAACAGGTTGCCCAAGGAAGTTGTAGGTGCCACCTCCCTGGGAGTGTTGAGGGCCAGGCTGGATGAGGCTTTGAGCAACCTGGTCTAGTGGAAGGTGTCCCTGCTGCTGGCAGGGGGGTTGGAACTAGATGATCTTTAAGGTCCCTTCCAATCCAAACCATTCTATGATTCTATGAACTTCATGGGGGTTGGATCAGGAGCTGTGTAGGTGGTTGAAGACACATCTTCTGCCCTGAACTAGTCACACTGTGCAAAACATCAATATCCATTGTAGGCAACCAACCACACACCTTTTCCTATTTCTTTTGCAAAACTTGCCATGTGTGAGGGATTCCCAGATAAGTCCCAAAAAAAGCAGCTCAATTTAAGAACGAACAACACCATCAGTCTGCAGGAAGGAGCTCAAAGAGTCCATCAAGGCACTTTTCTTCCATATGCTCCAATACTGGGAGCTGCTTTGGACTCTGGATATTCTCCTTCAAAGAGTGCTGCCCTGTCCCCATCCCCCACACCTCCTTGTTTGAAATAATCCATTCTCACCTCTCCTTGGTTTCTGGCATCTGAAGTATGTCTGGCCCCTGGTGCTCTTCTCTGCCTTCCCAGGGACAGGGAAGGATACAAAGGGCGTGATCTCAACGTTTCCTGTCACACTCAGACTGATAATGGAGAGATTAGAGGTGGAAAGAACACCTATGAGGTCATCTCTGACATCCCCAGAGAGCCATCTGAGACTGTTGCTTTGCATTTTATTATCTGGTGCTCTGTCCAGCTCAGCAGTAACATGACTGAGACCACGATCTTCCCAGAGCTTCCCTAGGGGAGGCAACTCACAACCTTGTGTTTCTCTACTGTCAGGAAACATTTCCTGATATTCAACCTAAATTTTCCTTTCCTTAAATTCATTCTATTTACACCTATTCTCAGACAGACCTCACCCTGGACAATGTCTCTTCCACCTCCTCAGAGTTCAGATCCTTTTTGGACTTTGTTGTTCTGAAGTTTTTATGAGTTCAGTTTTGCTGCAGCTGCAGTTCCTGCTGGGTAACTTTTATTTCAATATCTGAGAGCCTCAGGCTCATCAGTGCACTTCTCATTCCAGCCCTGTGAGGAAAAACACGTTTCCTTAAAGCCCTGTCCTCCAAGATAGCTGGATGCCCAAAAGCCAAAAGGATTTTGACTTCCATAAATGATCACTAATGCTTCCATGTATCTTGATTTTGGCCTCAAGAACCCCTGGTAGTGCTACAGGCTTGGGGAGGAGTGGCTGAAGAGCTGCTCAGCACAAAAGGATCTGGGGGTGTTGGTCAACAGCAGCTGAACATGAGTCAGAAGAGTGCCCAGGTGGTCAAGAAGGCCGAGGGCATCCTGGCCTGGATCAGCACCAGTGTGGCCAGTAGGAGCAGGGAAGTTCTCTTCCCCCTGTCCTGGGCACTGGTGAGGCCACAGCTCGAGTGCTGGGTTCAGTTTTTAGAAAATAGTCTTCATCTGGCTTAATGGGCACGAAAAGCAGCAGATGATGAAGGGGCTGGAGCATCTTTCTCATGAGGAAGGACTAAGATAGCTGGGGCTGTTTAGCCTGGAGAAGAGCAGACTGAGAGGGGACCTTATACCTTATCAATGTCTATAAATATCTAAAGGGCAGGTGGCAAGAGGATGGGGCCAGACTCTTCTCAGTTGTGGCCAGAGATAGGACAAGAAGCAATGGGCACAAGCTGGAACACAGGAGGTTCTGTGACTCGGTGCTGACTGCCTTCCAAAAACACTCCTTTTAAATTGTTCTACTTGAAATCTCAGAGCTACATCATTTGGACCATTGTCTGCACGTTGTTTGCAAGAACGTTACGTGCAACGGTGAAAAACCACAACACTCAAGCAGAGGTGTGAGATTTCTTGTATTCCGAGCCCATTAGTCTATCAAGAGAAATTAGATTGGACTGAGGTAGCCTGCTCATGACAGATCCCTCTTGGCTGGCAGTCAACATCTTGTTGTCTTTTGTGTTCACAAACAGTTTGTTTCCTTGCCCTGTCTAAGAATTTTTCCAGGAAATAAAGTTGGAAGAGCCTTGACAGCTCTTCATTGATACATGAGGCGTAGCTGGGCATCATCTTTGGCATTCCCAGCATGTCACCTGGGATGACCAGAAAATCGGAGAATCATCGGATGGTTTTGGTTGGAAAAAACCTTTAAGATCATCAAGTTCAATCATAAAACGCTGCAACTATTAAGAAATCAGGGGGAGGAAGCAGAAGAACCTGGGGAAAAAACCTTAAAAATGTGTCTTTTCTTTTTTTAAAAGAAAGAGGAGGTAAAAGGGGAGTGAGGAATTACTACACAGATACTAAAATCAGTCTCCTGGAGCAGCTGAACAAGCAGAAACGGGTTTTCTGAGGATTTGTGTCTCTTAGTTCATTAACTTTTTGATAGACTTATTGTAAAATGCTCTTTTATTTGTGTGTAGGTCCGTAACATTTCCTTCCTCTCTCTGTTCTGGTTTTCCTTCGCACTGAATTACCTAAACTGGAAAAGCCCTTGAAGCTCATCGAGTCCAACCATGAACCCAACACTGACAAGTCCCTGACTAACCCATGTCCCTCAACACTGTGTCTACACAACATCCCAGGGGTGTCAAAGGTTGCAGTAGAAATTGTCTGTTGACATCCACAGCAAACCAGTTGGTGATGGTGTGAACAAATTTGCCATTGTATGAACAGGTGAGATAAATTTATGAACTTCATTTCTGGCCGTTGACTTCTACAAAACATGTCTTTGATATCTCTTCCTGTGGATAGAGTCACATTTACATCCCATGAAGATTTCTAACAAAAACCAGTGTAACCAGAGACCGTGTAATTGCATAAACCTTATTTTCATCAGTTTCAGAGGTAGATCAGACCTCTCATAACTTTCTCTCCACTGTTCTGAACACTCGATGAGGTCTATCAGACCTTCACAGCAGCACCTGATTAGCCATTTTGCTGGAAAAGTCAGAATTTGATTCATAAATGGAAGAAACTCACAACTTCAGGATGCTGAGGGTTCTTTTCTCCTGGGTGGGTGTTCCACTGAGATGCCACAGAGCACAGCAGTTCACAAGACCAGACCTGGGATCTGGGACTCCTGGTGGACAGCAGGAT
>NW_010307271.1:0-1359 GCF_000700745.2 Antrostomus carolinensis
CAATCCCTGACATTCTGTGATTCTGTGGTCTCTCCGGTGTTTAAATCTCTCATCGATTTGCACCTTTTTGTTTCAGAAGTCAGAATGGAGGAAAAGAGCACGCTAATTCAGTTTTAATGCCAGGTTGTATTGGGAGTACTACCTGTTACCAGTGAGGTATGCTTAAGTTTGACTAAATCTTGGTAGGCACTTTTCATTTGACTATAAGGCCTAAATGAGATTATTATAAGCCTCTCCTCAACAGTTTAAAGCCTAATTAAATATTCTGTGTTCTCAGTTGTAAGGGAGATAGTATTTTAATTACAGAAGCTTTCTTCTGACACTCAAAACGCTCAGATACCAAGAAGAGTATGGTGGTTTCCTAAACTTGATCTGCACACTTTCTTATAATCTCAGTTGAGTTCAGTGCATAGTTTACCAGAAGATACAGCAGTAAGGTATAAATTATACAACCTTTTCCAGTTTGCGTCATCCAAAGCTGGTGTTTTCTAACATTGGCACACAAGTTTCCATTCTTTCTTGTCTGCGGAGAAAATTGGAAATAGTTTATAACCCCCCTTCCTCCTTCCTTTGTACTTTCTTTACCATCTTTACCCTGTTTACTTTCAAAAGAGATTTTTTGAGCTGAAACCTTACAATTTGGATAGAAAAACTGTCATGGTCTTTTATAAAACACATAAGACTATCCAGATGTGCAACATGTTGATGTGAACCGAGGCTCCAGTACTTTTGAAAATGAGTGCTTTTTCATGCATGCAGTTCCCAGAAAATTGATCCATCCATTCTTTGTGGGTTTTTTGAGCATCTGGAATTATTTCCTAATTTTGCAGGAGATCTAGTGGTCAATAGAGGGCCAACTGCTTCATTTCTGTCTGCCTCATTTACTCCCTTGTGTAAAAGACAAATAATACTGATATGAGAGAGTTGTATGAACAAATGGTTATGATTCAGTAGTGGTATGCCCTGCATAAGGTGCTATTTAGATATGGTTAATCTTGCCTTGGGGGCAGCAGGTTGCCTTGTACCTTTTGAAATTTCTTTCAAGCCTGTGATCTATCTGGGCTTCATTGGCTCAAAACAGCTAGGTGTGTTTCATGTAGGAGTTCAGCTGTGTCTTGATGGAAGCCCTAACCATGTTGCTGTATAGCATGGCATTTCATTTGGTTTCTCACATTACCCCAGTTAGTCATCTCTCATCTTAATTTTTCTCCCTCTCCTGACTTGCAAACCCGGTTCTGTTTGGTGAATGGTGCGTATCATTACAAGAACTTGCCCTAGCAACCAGATAGATTTCCAAAAATAGCTTATCCCATCATTGCAGAGCATCTCTGAACCTCAGGATGTTGTGCTGCAGTCTCT
>NW_010307271.1:1391-34378 GCF_000700745.2 Antrostomus carolinensis
AAAAATAAACCGTGCCGTGAGTGGACTTGACTTTGAGCGCAGAGTAATGCTATTTGAGACATGAGAGAAATTCCTGCTATGTTTACGTGCTGAAGAAAAATGCCTTTGAAGCCAAAGTATTTCTTCTGTGTATCCATGTGTATGATTTTGTTTACAGCTTGTTATCTCAACAGTCATCTGCTCAGTGAGCACCTGATCTTGAAAGACGTATAGTGCCTGGGTTGGCCATGCCAGGTTTGAAGTTATCTACTTAAGTGGCTGCTCCCGGACCTTTTGCCCCTGGTACCTGGAGCAGCTTGGCAGCACGTGTCTTAGGCTGAGGAGTGGGATGGCCAGTTAACGAGATTTTTCCCCTCTGGGAACATGGGTATATAAGTCTCTGCTACTATTTGTTTTTTGTGCTAGTCAACACAGGAAATTTTTTAAGACACTTTCGGAGTGTGGCCGTTTTCTTTTCCCTATCTCGCCAATCTAAGAAAATGCCAGTAGTTGGGATATCATTGCATTTCCATAGCACTGCATGAGAATTGAGAGAGATGTGTTCAGCTGCTGAACATCTTCTGCTCTGGCAATGCTTTTTGCAATGATTATCTTTTCATTGCTTTTGGAGGGCATTCTGCAGTCTGGTGTGTTGTTATATTCCCATTTCCTGATTATCAGCTTCAGTTCTCCTCCAAATCCTTCCCTCTAGCCATCTCCTTTTTTGCTATATTTAAAACTATCTCTTACAGCTCATATATTTTTTAAAACCTTTCCCTAGCTGTTTTTCCTCTTAATGCAAACTCAAAACGAGGAATTTTAAAGAACTTGACATCACCCTTGCGTTTTATGTCTGCCTTTTAATTGCAGTTGCATTGGAAATGTAAATGGACCCCTATAAAACTTGAAGAGTTCAGAAATGTTGTCATTATGCTTGTGTTTCAAACTGGATTTGAATCAGAGAGGGAGGAAAGAAGCCACTCTGGATTCAAATGATAAGCGTTGCATTGGCGAGGTGCTTGGCTGGAAAGTGGGAGCCTGGGTTCAGGTTCCTGTTCTTCCTCCCAAGGTACATCTGATCCTCTCAGGTGAACGGCCACGGGATGGATGGGTCTTCTGGGATTTCTCCTCTCCTTTGAAAAGAAACTTTAATTCCTTAACCTGAAGACTCCTCATTTAAAGAAAATATTTTTGTAGCTCTTGTTTTCCAGTATCGTTTTTGACAGTCACTTTCTTCTGATGCCAGCTGGGTTTGCCTGGAGGGGTGGAGGGGTGCAGCAACTTGAACCTGCAGGTTCAGTTTGTGAGCAAAAAAGCCAAATTGATGAGAGTTTGACAGTAGAGCCCTGTGCAATGTGCATTTCGGAGTGTGTGTGTGGGAAGCAATCAAGGAATACACCATGCTGAAGCGCTGAACATGAGGCTTGTTCTGCAGTCATAGAATGTATTTACTGTACGAATTTCCCCCTGCGCTGTCTCTGGGGAACAGTCGTGTTTTGGAGGGATGGTTTCTCTTGCCTGGGCTTGCTTGTGTGCTGAGGGAAATAGTTCACAAAGTAACTTGGCTGTGTAAACAGCTTAGCCCTCATCTTGAATGAGAAGAACAGGTGTGTTCAATGAAAAAATAAAATAAAGGCAAGATGTGTTAGATGTGTTAGCTTCTATTTAATATCGTATGAACCACTATTATCCTAAATCCATTTTTTATCATGCTCATGTGTTTTTGTTTTTTTTTATGGTAGACTTTGCCGAAGAGTCAGCTGGTTCTTCGGACATTTTGCCGAGAGGCCTCTTTGGCTTCATCTGATAGGAATTGTGAATGCGAATTTCATGGTGCAAAAGGATGTCGGTGAGAAAAGACATTATGAGCTTGGACCAAAGCCAAGTGACGTCCATGGAAAATCTTAAAGTTGTGTTGGTGGGCTCTCTGTTGTGTCCAAAAGGGCTTAATTTGTTTCATGTTTGCCACTGTAAATAGATACAAAGAATTATGAGTTTATGCTTGTTTTTTCCTTCACTGTGATAGGTCTGGGTCAGAAAAACATCTGCTGCTGGGAACTGAAGGAGACAAATGTGGAGTACCTGAGGGCTTTGCTTCTGATTTGATCAAGCTGTACCATGCAAGCTTTTCTTACTCCTCTCTGCAAAACAAAAATGTCCCTTTAATACCATATGCTTATTTATCAATCTGTATTCCTTTATAATACAACTGTGACTTTTTTAAAAATAACAAACAAACCCAGAACCTAGAAGGGAATTAAAACAGTAGCAGGTAATTCAGTTTGAATGTGTGATGACATGCAAGACACAGATTTATGGGGGCCAGAAGTTACATAGATTGTTAGTACAAAAGATGAAGGAGCGCTCAGATTCAAGTGGGATACCAAACGTTGGTTTGTCTGTATGCATGTGGGAGAGAACAGACCATCAAATTTAATTTAGACACTGTATTACACAGAAAGGGTTTTTTTAATTATTTGCATTCTCTAGCGTATTCTATATTCTCTGCTGTATTCTTGCCACATATGTTTAGTTTCCAGAAGTTTATATACATTATCTGCTTTTCTTTCCAAACAATATAACGTTTATTACTAGTTTCACAAGTTCTTGTTTCAAGGGGGGAAAAAATCTGTACAAAGCTGCCTGTAACTTTGAGTTTTGCTCTGGCACCATACCAGTATATACTGCCTACGTCAAAGAGGGTGATAAAAAAAAATGCATGTCAACCAAGTCACTGTGTAGCTGTCTTGAAGTCACGCACAGTCAGGGAAATGTCTTTGAGGAGTGTTCCTGATGCTTTGCTGTTGGTTGGTAAGGTGGCTTTTAACCCTTAACTCCTCCCCGCACTGTAGTGAAAAAGTAAGGCTCAGGTCTTCAAAGTGGTGATGTGAACGTCATTGCTCTGCAACTTGTTATGGTGACAGGCAGCCCTGGTGCTGCTTTGGGGTCCCTGCCCCTCCTGGAAAGCCTCTGTGCTCTGCTATTCAACAGCCACTGCTGGAGATGGGATTCAGCCCTGGGAAGAATCTATAGAGCCAGGGCCAGGTTGTCCCTGAGGGGATCCTGGGAGCTACACTGTCCCCTCCCTTAGCCCTGTGCAGATGGGTCCTGGGTGAGGAAGGGTGGGGAGGACAGTGTGGTGTCCAGGTCACTTGTCTGCAGAAAAAGGGGCAAGGAAAAGGGGGTGCGTGCACGTGAAACAGCCCGAGAGGTGCTGGATAAAGCTGGAGTGTGAGGAGATAAGAGGCAGATATCTTCTGCTCCGGAGAGTTTGTAGGGTCCCTTCCCAGCCTCCTTTCCCAAGATGGAGAGAGAGTGACAAAAATGAAATGACAAGAAACATTCTGGGGCATTGCAGAAGGAAGCTGCTTCTTGAGAAATGACTCTGCTTACAGTTTGGAGGCTTGCAGCCTTACAAATGAAGGATAGAAAGACTGTATTGTGCATAATTATAAATAAACAGAGGAACCACTGCAGTGCTGTAACATTGTTTTCTGTGCTCACCTTTTTTTTTTTTCTTTTTTTTTTAAAATTACTTACACTTGATTGTTGCAATTGATTGCAATTGTAAGAGCTAATTTTAGTGCATAAATTTGATAATGGAAGCCTGACAAGTGTTTGTGTAATGGTGGATAACAACTGTACAGAATTTGGTACGGGGTACGTTTGTCTTTCCTTCTCCACCAATGTTGGTGACCGTTTTATCGACTGATGTAGCCAGTTTCCTCAAAGAAGAAAATTCAACCTAATCCCCCTGTGAAAACAGAAGAGCAATTTAGAGAACTGAGATGAGTTTTAAGGACAAGCTGAATTTACTGCCAATGATTAAAATGATCACAGCCTTAGTTTTAGGACAAATAGCAAAACCAATTGAGTTCACTTTTAAACGTGGCATGATGGAACAGAGGGTAAATAATGTTGTTCCAACCTTAAGAAACAAATCCAATATGTTTAGCTGATGAAGTTAAAGACTAGCATATGGGTAAATAGAACTGGGCCCTTAGAAAATGTCACAGTGGTTTTCCTAGCAGCATGGTCCAATTTCCATGAAGTTCAATGTCAGGACTTGCAGGGAGAGGAGATTTAGATGCCACAGGTTGAAAATCAAACATCTATTTCCAAATGAAATGTTAACTCGGGAATAAATTTTCTTTCCACATCCACATTTTCAAATATCATCAATTCAAAGTACAGTACATTTGGGGCTGTTTTTTAGGGCTTTCCTCTTCTTCCAGGTGCATTTGTCCAAAGAGGAGGAAGAAGTTTGAAGTGTTAAAGAGGATGTGAAGAGTGCAGGTGGCTTTGTGGTGTTTAAGGGACAATTTTTATATGGATTGAAAAGTGATGATAAAAAAAAAAACCCCAGCTCATCTAATTAGATTAATTTTGGTACTCAGTTTGTTAGGTGAGCTCACTGGTAAGATAAGGTACCAAAACTAATTTGAACTCATGTCATCTTTCTCCTACAGATTTTTGGTATCTTCTCTCACATATTTTTTAATACTGTCATTTCAGTTGTGGTTTGTCTTACATGCTTGTTTAAAAACAAGTTACATTTTCAAGCTCCCACTATACAAACATTTATCTTGGTCATCCTTCCAGAGTTTTCACAGATGTGTGCTTTGACAAAGTCAGGGCCAAGAATGATGACAGGTGGAGGATCCACCTTCCCGAAACATCAGCTCACTCTTTTGTGTTGGTTTTGGGCATTTTTAGTTCAGCTCTGTGCCATATGGGTTTTACTTAAGGAGGTAGCTTGTCCCTGCAAAAGTGTCTTTAAAAAGGATAGAACAGTTTAAATATGTTCAAGAGAATTAATTAAAATGCCTTTCAGTTGAAAGGCAGAGAGGTGTTTTTTAATAAAGCTGCAGCCTTGTGAAACATTTTGCATCAATTACAAAAGGAACTTCAGTACATTTTTCTAAAACAAGGAATGAGCCAACTGCATCTGCTAGGTGTGGGAGTGACATTTCAAAATCCCACTGTCAGTCGCATTATCAAACTAAACATCATCTCTCTTACTGGTGCTAACTGAAAAGCTCCTCACTTTCTAGGGTTGAAGTTGTCCCTTCGGAAAACAGTAACAAAAGGCAATGAGCACCTTCAGGCCTGACACAGGACAAAGCCCACAATTCACAGAATCACAGGGGTTGGAAGGGACCTCAGGAGATCATCTAGTCCACCCCCCCTGCCAAAGCAGGTTCCCTACACCAGGTTGAACAGGAAAGTGTCCAGGTGCATTTTGAACATCTCCAGAGATGGAGACTCCACAGCCTCTCTGGGCAGCTTATTCCAGTGCTCTGTCACCCTCACAAATTTTCTACCATGGTAAAATTTGCTCTCTATATGAAAGCGAACTTCAGAGCTCCTTGGGCTTATCTACACCTCAGCCAAGAGAGGTTCCTGAATATAGTTTTCCAGGTCTGTTTGGTAACAACACCTTTGTCACCCTGGCACCAAAGAGCCAGCTGCGGCGCTGGGTGCTGCCATGATGCTGGTGGACCCGGCAGCTGCAGTTGGTCCTTCTGCTCCTGCAGCTGTGTGCTGGGATGGGGCCCAGGGTCTCAGCCTCCAGCCCATGTCCCTGTCTCCAGGTTGTGTGCCGCTAGTCATGGCCAGCTCTGGTCTGTCAAATGGCTGTCAAAAGTTTCATTTAAATAGCATATTTATAGAAGTCAACTCTCCTTACCCTATCAAAAAGGACTGAAGGAAGGGGAAAAGTATGAAATATTGTCTGAGCAGTCAGGACTTTTACTGTTGGTTTATATTTACAAGTTTTTTTCAGGTGATACAATAATAATATGTTATACAGTAGTGATGTTCCTCAATCTTAAGCATACTCACAATTATCTGCTTGTTTACATCACAGCATTCATTGGTAGATTACTAGGTGTGTTGCAAAAGAAGACCTTTGATGTCATATTGGCTTTAATTGGAATGAATTGTGATTTTTTTTTGAGAAGTGAAATGTCATAGCAAAGGTCACGCTGTACTGCTACAGCAGAGCTGGGAGAAGACCTCTGCTGCATGCTGTCAAGTGAGCAGTGCTGTTTCCAGGTCTAGTCTTTATTATTTTGCTTGCAAAAAGATGATGGAATTGTAGAATTATGTAGGTTAGGAGAGCTCTCTGGTCCCTCCTCCCTTTCAGGAAGTATTTACAAGCATTTTTATGTGTGTGTGTATGTGTATAAACAGTGATCTGGTACAGGAACATCACAGTGCCTTGTTTGATGCCCTTGCACACATTCTGAGCGGATTTATTTGCGATATTGATCTGGAAGGGATGCGCTCAGTCCTGTGCAAACTCAGATCTTACCACCCTATCATACAGAAAGCAATGACATGAACTGATATTTTTGGAGAAACTGATGCAAAGACAGTTTGAAGGGATGATGCTGGATGGGCACAGAGAAAGTAATGTTGGTAGTGTAGTGAACAGTGTAATAGAAGGCCAGAGCCATGGACAGGACCAGGAAACAAAAAGAGCAGTAATGGAAGAGAAGCAGTAACACCAGAGAGTATCTTTGCCTGATTTGAAGGCAAACAGAGAGGAAGTTGCCCTCTTTGATCTAGTTGATACCTAGATTCACATAAACTAGAGGACAGAACAATGGTGGTGATCACCTGCCCCTGGTCATGATCATCTGTACCTGTGGCTCTTTGTCTGGAAATCGTTGAGAATCTCCTTTGAAAGGGGATCTGCTGGAGGTGCCTGTGAAAGTGAGTTCATGTTGCCGTGAGCACAGTTGAACTCGTTCAGCCAGGAGGCAGTTCTGCAAGGGCTGTTCTTGCTCTGGAGAATCACTTGCAGAACAGAAACTAAAGGTGAAGACCCCGATCCAGTCTGGTCTTCTGCATGACAGCAATCATGGCATGTCACGTACTTTCTCCCCGAGGCCTGCGATTCTTCAGTTCAAGTTGCAATGTATCTCTTTAAGATGTTCAGCTTCTTTCGCCATGGCCTCGTTGGATGACAGTTGGCCGTGCCCCTGAGTGAGCCCCTCCGGCACCCCATTACTTCTGCACTGGAGACACATGCTCAGTTTGGTGTGCATGGCGTGCCTGTGGTAACGTCGGCGCTGGCCGGAGGAGCTGCCATTTCGATGTGGTAACAAGGCAGGAAACTGATGAAAGGGTTTATAGCTGCTGCCGCCGTCTCGTTGCCCAGCACCTGTGCTGCAGTGCTGCCCGGAGGGCCCCTCGGAGTCGGGGCCGTGCAGGTGTGCGGCTGCTGGAGGAATGACATCAGGAAGGGTGATGGCTAGTGGGAGCCATGAGGCAAGTGGGCTATGTGGGGTGAGCTGGGCAACGGGTAAAGCAGACGGCAAAAAGCTGGCACCTTGGGGAGGTGTAGGGAGAGCACGAGGAAAGTGAACACAGCGGTGGTGCGTGGCCAGCAGCCTGGCGAGGGGAGAAGGATTGTATCTGGGTTGTGTCTGCAGTCACTGGTGTCCAGACTTAGGGAGAAGCTGTGTTTTAAATAAAACCACTCAGCACACACACAATGGCTGGGGTTTTTTTCCCTCCTGAAGCTTTTATATGTTCCTAAACTTTATGATGTTTGAATACCACAGTGCAGTTAATAGCCTTGGGTGACTGGGGGGAGCAGGGGTGGGAAGAGGGCACAGGGATCAGTGCTGCTCAGAGGAGAAGACAAAGGCTGTGTTTGTGGGCTGGTGGGAATGTGCCAGATAAGAGAGGGAGAGGAAGAGGATGAGAAGCGGATGTCGGAAGCAGTGGGTCAGGGGTGAGGGGCTGCAAAAGGCACACCTCGGGGTCTGGCTGTGGGGGCAGAGCAAAACAGCATGGCTAAAGGAGTTCACAGTGCTGCGGGGGGGGGAGAGAAAGAGAAGATGCAGCTCAGCAGAACAGGCTGGGATGAGTCCTAGGCACCTTGTAGCCTTTTTGTTAAAAATTTTTGGTAGAGAAATGTCGTTAGTGAAAGTTGAATTGGTTAATTGAAATGGCTTGTTGTGGGGTGGGATGCTATGTTTGCAGGACAAGGTTGGGTGTTCCTCACAGGTGCCGAAGCCAAACCAGCAATCTGCCTTAGAGGCTGGCTGGGAAAAACATAGAAGAAACTTCTTCTGAGCAGCACTGGTGTTGAGGGAGCAAGGCTGGGGCTGGCTGCAGCCTGCTCCCTGTTTTTCTTGGCTTACTTTTCAGAAAAAAAAAAAAAGCCAAAAAACTTTCTTGAGTGTCTGGGTGATTTTTAAGGTCTTAAGTGCTTCAGGACTGAGTTGCTGTTGAAGGGGACAGTATTATCCTACCTCTTCCTTTGCTGGGCCCTGTGTTCCCACTGTCTTGCTTGTGTCAGTACCAGTGCTTCCAGGCCATGTGGCTGAAAAATGACCTGGTTTCATCAGATGTGTTTTTGGGCAGCTTGATTTGACTGACACATAAGTGCAGCCATGCTCAGGTGACATGATGGGGCCAGCGGGAATGTGCAGCCCTGGGTTGTGCTGTTCCTTTCATGGTCTTGGTTTGAACTAATAGTGAAAGTGTACTCTGAGTGACATCTCCTGCCCTTCAGTTTTAGTATTACTGTCAATATCTAGTTGGTGGGGTGATCAGCAGAGACAAAACCACCTTGCAGATCCCATTTGTTTTAATCCTTCCTTTCCTCTCAGTGTATGTTCCAGTTAGTGCTCTTTGAGTGGAGCTGCTGCAAGATGAGTCAAGAGCATCTGTAAGTGCCACTACTACATTAATACTTGTAAAAAAAGAGGGCAAGTTTCTCGAGAGAGCTGCCTGCTCCATGGGCTGTCCCTGAGCTGCAGCATCAGACCTGCTGAGAGCTGCGTATTTAGGAAGCCAGGCTGATGTTCTCACGGAGATAGAGCGGTCTCACTGGCAAATGCTGCATAGCCAGGGTTTAGACTTGCTAATAGTGACTAAACTTTTGAGTTGTCAAGAATGTGTTAGAGGCAAGATATGAGGAAAAAATGAGATGAGGTAAGAGAGAGGTATTAGGCAAGAGCACAGAGAGGGTACCGCAGTGAAAGAGAGAGGATATCCCTGGCAGGTGAATAGCAAAACAGCATTAAAACAGCGTTTCGGTATGAGATGTAGGAGATGATGTTTCAAGAAATGTATAGGTATATCATGGAGGATATGGCTGTGGGAGCAGTGCATTTGGAATAAATGAAACAGAAGTGGTTTAGCTCTCTTTTTTTTTTTTTAATTGCAAGAGGTGAGTGTATTGCTGAGACATGAAGACAGCTTGACAGTGGCTCAGTTTGCTGACAAAAGCAGTGAGTTGACATGAATAGTGTTGGGCTCGGGAAGGGCAGTGGGCAGCTGGCAGTGCCCGTGAGGGAAGAACGTACGTGCAGGTTGAGGAGGTCAGAGCCTGATGGGATGATCTCCCCTTGCCAGCAGTGCGGTATGCTCGTGTGGTTTTACCCTAACACCCCAGCCCAAAGTTTTAGGGCAAGTCACTGAAATACAGAAGGTGTCTTTTCCCATCCATGCACATGTCAGTGTTTCTTTTTTTTTCCGCTCATTTTGTTCTTTTGCCATTTCTGCTGTTGGGAGCTCCCTTTCTGACTGCTCTGCTCTAGATGGGCTCTTGGCCCTTTACCTTGTTAGACTTGTACTGCCATCACTTTGGAAGCGACCCTGATCCTTAGGAGTGTGCCATGGGTTCCCTCTGCCCTGTGCTTCTTGGGAAGGGATTGAACAGACCCCTTGATTGCACAAGTTGTCTTTCTGATAGCATCACTTAGAGACGAGACGCTGGGGAGATAGCATAACTGGCTCTTTCCCCTGCACTTCAGAGGGGCGGCTATTAAAAGCTGAGCTAGGAAGCTTGACAAGGTAGAGCAAGCTACGTGACAGTTGCTTTTTTTTTTTTCCAGATTTGCAGTGAGATAGGAGAAGCATTTGGACGTGACCTGTCTGTAGCCTGAGATAATTTCTGCACTGGCAAACACAGAAAGAGATAAAGCAATGGAGAGCTAAGAGGTAAATCTCTTCTGTACAAATGCTAGGAGCATATGTAATAGGATTGTTGAATTGGAGTTACATGTTTTCAAGGATAAGTACAGTATGATGATACCGTGCTGTCACAGCTGTTCTGAAATCAGAAAGAAGGACTGGTGATTTACAGTAGTTGTTGGGGATGCTTAGGTTTCACTACGGGGTTCTAGCATAGCAAAAGAGAAGAAAAGGCCTCTGCAGATAAGACAAAATGGATCCCTGAGAAGGCTGGACCTCCGATTGGGGGAAGTCCTGGGGAGAGAAAACAGGAGCACACAGACCTCAATGTAGTCACGTATCACAGCTTTTTCTTACACAAAATAAAAAGGTAAGGAAACCGTTTGTAGATCTTCTAGCTGAACTTTGGTTAATTTACATGTAAAAATTTAGAATTTTAAAAAAACACTTTAATTTGTTTTACTGTAGGTCTTTCAAAAGACACATTAAAAACTGTGTGCATCCCAGCCTGTATGTTAAATACATATTATTGAAGCTATGGTTTTAAGCAAGCTAAGCTTATAAGATGTCAGAACTGGGGTGGTCTGCCTAATCTTAACTTGTCCTCTTTACACGTTTGCATTTCGATGCAGTATTTAATTACATGACACCTCCTGCCTTGCCCACAGCACATTTGCCTCCCAGTGGGGCTGGCAGTGGTGGGCACAAAGTGAGGGCTGCTTCCAACCCTGGTTTTGTTGTAAGAGGGACTTGAGGATGGGGAAGGGGGGCAGGCTTCTTGTTGCTGTTGCTCTCTGGTTTGGGAAGCCCCGGGGTCTGCTTGTCATAGGCACGTGCCGGCCTGGGTGGATAAAAGTCTGGTCTGGGCTTGGTGTGTCTGTCACTTGTGCTGTTCAGCCACAGGCGAGGGAGGGAGATGCCGCGTGCTCGAGGGAGCTGCTTTTGGGACAGGACTGGATTTTGAGGGGCAGGAAAAGGATTTTGGTGCATGTGCTCCCTGCGGGTTACCGGTGTTTGGCGTGAGCGTGCTCAAGGAGCCAGTCTGCACCGAGCAGGCGGCAACAGAAGCTCTCTGAAGCTGCTGTTGAGCTGAGCACTGGAACAAGGCCAGTGCAGCTTCTCCCCAGGGCTTTCCGCACCCCTCCAGAGGCGTTGGGAAACGGGGGAAGCGCCCAGCCCGGCCCTGGGTATCGACGCAGATTTTAATCATAGCAGAGTGACAGTTCTGCCCATCATTAGGATTCATGCCAGTGTGTTTTAAGACTTCCAAACTGATATCCTTTGTGCACGTGTGGTAACACAGATAAAATTTCCCAGAAAGATTGCTGATCTACTACTAGTCCTGCCTGTACTCCTTATAGACACAGTCCCCCTCCTAACAAGTCCTCCTTGCTCCACAAGGTGTGTGGAGGGACCCTTTTTTTTTAGCTGAGTTTCTTCCTGTTTACAGGGCAAGCATTTCTTTCTTGAGAACTTGGCTGTGCTGAGAGAAAGTGACAACCAACTCAAGGCAATGAGCCTTTTTGATAAATGGCCAAATGACTTTATTCTGGCCCAGTAAGCCTCTCTTGGCCACTATGAAGGTAGACTGGGAACTAGATTGAATATTTGAAGCCACTACCTAATGCCAGATGAGAGGAGGGTCCTGTTCCAGCTTCTGCTCCAGCCTCGCTGTCTTCTGCCCTGAATGGCAAGGGGACAAGCAGGCTGCAATGAGAAGCCTGTTGCTTTATTTCTAGTTCAGCTAAGGGCATTGCTGCAGTTTCTTGCTTTTTCTGTTGTAGTTGCTAATCCCGAAGGCAGGCTGATTGTTCCCCTGTGTTCTTGGCTTTTATTTTTGT
The DNA here is from genome assembly GCF_000700745.2 of Antrostomus carolinensis. Lineage (NCBI taxonomy): Eukaryota > Metazoa > Chordata > Aves > Caprimulgiformes > Caprimulgidae > Antrostomus > Antrostomus carolinensis. The sequence goes on from NW_010307271.1 coordinate 13,151, forward strand.
TTACTTTGAGGCAAAATTCCCTTTTTGTGTTTTTTGTTTTGGTTTTCCCCTCCCCATCCCTGCCAGTGCTGGTGTGAATAAATGGGAAGATGCCTTATTTTACCTGCAGCGTACTGGGGTCTTACTTTACCTGCTGTATAGTGAATAGAGATGCTTTTATTTCTGTGAATGGGTTACTGGGAGAGGGGAGGTGTAGCTATGCATCTGAGATGTGGATCTGGGTTCCACATCTACTGCTGGGGCGACCTGGCATCCCTCCAGGGTGGTTGGTGGAGCTTGTGTGGAATTTGGTGGATCCTTGTGGAGCAATTCCATCTCGAGGAAGTTTTTGTCTGAGAGCTGCTGCATGGGGCGATGCTTTAGGATTCGGGCTGTTTGCTCTCAACAGCTCCCTCCTCTCTTTTTCAGCTGCATCACTCTTTGACCATAGCTGATATATTGTTAACTAGAAAAAGACCTTTCACGTTGAATTATGGATGCATAAAACAGTGTCAGGCTTTTAATTGAGCGGCTGTGCAGAAAGCAGGTGCTTCCTCTCGGGTTTTAAGTTACCAAATTCATCATGGCATTTCAACTTCTTGCATTTTAAATTTCCTGATCCTGAAGAACAAAGTCATTTTCTCAGCTTTGGAGGCTGACATCTGCTTACAGGGATTAAGCATGTTCCTGTAGCAGTGGGCACAGATTTTCTTTGTGGAAGGGGATATATTGAAGAGAGTATTAAACCCTGGTACAAGTTCCTGTACTGGGATGGAAATTGATTTGCAGGTTTGGAGGAAGGCACGTTGGAGCTTGCTTATTTATTTGGCAGATGTCTGACGACATTACATCATCTACAGCAGTTGGAGCCTGCGAGGGTTTTGAAAGCGCTCGGTGCATTGTGGTGGGTCGAATGGCAATGGGAAGCTCTCCTCTTCCCATTTTCTTGTTGTGGGAAAACAACTGTTTTAAATAGTGAGCCATCAGCAAGCTCTCCTTCCCACAAACCTGTGTTGTGAGGTGATGTGAAGAAGGTTGGTCAGGAAGAAGGACCTTCAAGAATCTCAGTTGGATGGTGCCCAGAGAGTCATCAATTAACTCACGTTTCCAATCTCACCACGCTGTGTTGTGATGATATTTGCTTGGAATAAGTGACCTTTTACTACTTTAGTTGGACAGACGTTCTAGAGCTTTATTTTTTAAATATATTTGGTTTTACTGCTTTAAACCTACTTCATTGCTTCCCATTTACTGTTTCATGAGAGCTGAGCTAAACCAAATTCAGCCCCCAAGCATAATTTTGCTGACAGCACGCAATCAGGAGCCAAGCTTTTTATAAAACTCAAGATCAATAGAAACAGTACAATTAGCTAAACCCAAGTCCAGTGGAAGGAGTTGCTTTTAAACAAGTAAATGTTCCCTGCAGGACTGGCAGCCCCAGATACTGCAGCGCTGAGCGCCTGGAGCTGACCAACTGCAAACCAAAGGGAAACCAACTTAATTGGGTTTTGTGGCTCTGGCAAAATATAAACAGCAACAAATAGTGAGAAGCAATTTGGATTTGAATTATTACCCCCTCTACATTAAAAGGTTGAATTGATTTTAGCAATAAAAATCTGGCCAGCTCTTTGGCTGCTATAGTCAGGCAGAGAGGTCTGTTGCAGGTTATAAGGGTCCTGTAGATTAACACCAGCTGTGTGCATGTGGCTTGATGTTTGAAGTTGACCTGTTAATCTTTCTTTTCCATTCCAGAAGCTACGTGGGACAACAAATGTTTCCCTACCTTCCTACTTACTTCCGTAACACCCTCATGTGAGTAACAACCAAAGTGGTTTTGGTAAAAACTTTTATCATTAGATCTGTTTGCAGCTCCTGCCCACCCTCCTTCTGCTCTGCTTACTTGTCCCTTTGTTTCTCTGTCCTAGGGCAATGCTCCGTGCCCTGCAGAGGAGAACATTTGTTTAGAAATAAAAATGTTAAGGTGTTTTTGAAAATATATAGTGAAATGTTTATACAAAAAATCATGTCAGCAGCTGCGTGTTTTATCAAAGAAAGTCTATTCAGAAATGTTTATAGAAACATGACAGCACTAAATCTGGATAGTTGGTCACTAATCTCTGCAAAGATACAAACCTGATTAAATAAAAAAATCCCCCTGAGGCACCCTGTAACTTGCAACACATATGACAAAGGCTCCTAAAGGCTCCTCTCCTGCCCTCCTTCTTCTCCACACTTCCTCCATGTGGTCACTCCAAATTGCTGCCAGCTGGCCTATTTATCATGTGTGTTTGTTTGTGCTGCTTCTAATTTTTGACCTTTCAAAGAGACAGACAAAATCTGTGGCTTATGCAAATCTTTGAATATGCAGCCAGCCTAATGGTGGGTAGGAAAAATCCAGGGAGTTTAAATGCAGAAGGGAACAGATTCTGTTCTTTAGTGCCTTAAACTATTGAGCACAGACTCTAGAGTGCCTATAAATGAGTTGAGACCTTTCCTTTTGTGTCCGAGGTTGTCTTACCTCCATGTTGCCTTCCACCCTTATTTCAGATGGCAGGATAGGTTTCTTCTGGTGTGTTTTTAGCTTAACAAATATGATCTATTTTGTTTGTTCCAGGGTAAAGTTTATTTTTTTTCAAGTGGAGGGTTTTGTAATGTGGTACCTTCATAGAGACAAAACAGAACAAAAAAATTATTCTTAAAAATGTCAGCATTGTAGAGACAGAAGAATGAAACTAGAAGACTGATATATCATCAAACTGAATGCGCCAGTATGCGAATATGTGGCAGAGCAGTCAGTTAGCAGAAAATGATAGTGAAATTGGGTGATATTTCCGGTTTCCCTAGAGTGAAAGCACATGCAGTTTACAATGGATAATGAAATGTTATGGTTTTTATGTCTAATACGTTAATTCTGCCAGTGCAGTAATCCCGAGGTTCCAATCCACTGCAAGGCTGACATTTATGTTCTAAAGAGATGCACAGACATTTATTGAGGATATAGACTGAGAGTGCATCTTAGGAAAAAAAAAAAAAAAGACAAAAATGTGAAATGTTTTCTCTTCATTCTCTCTTCCCTTCTCTCCCATTCTGTTGCTTCTTTCACAGCAAACCCAAAAATGATTTTTTTTTTTTTTTTTTTTTTTATTTTTTTTGGTAATATGTGGAAAGGGAATTTAATGTGTGATGTTTTTGTGCTTGAATATGGCTTGGGTTTTGTAAGAGCAAGTCTTCAGCACTTCCAGCTTGGGGCATCCTGCCCTGTCACACAAGTGCAGGGTAGTTGTGAATCAGACCAAGGTACTGATCCAGTAAGTAAACTGGGTATTGCTCTCCTGGTTAGCCGTAAGCCGGCCCCATTTCCCTTCTGTGCTTCGCTGCTGAGTGGTGGAGGCATGGCTCTGAGCTTGAGATATCCTTTTAATCAGGGCCATGTGTTCCTACTCCCCTCCTTGCAAGAGGAGGCAACGGGAAGCCGTTGGAACGTGAGGTACAGGTGCTTTCCTCATTGCACAGGAAGCAAGTTCAGGGAGCCAAAATGGCCAGAAAATAAAAATGTGGATTTTTTGGCCAGCTGCATTTTGTGAGCCAGGGTGCTAGAAGAGGGCTGGTGGCTTGCTGGAGGTGGGAACATGTGGGCAGGACATGGCAGCCCTGATGTGGAGTAGTTTAAGTGGGGTGAGGAGGGGCAGGAATCAGGGGCAGGTGGCTCCCTGGGTGTGCTGTCGGCCAATAGTGCACATCCCTCCCCTCTTGGTGGGGAAGGGATGGCTTAGATAATGTGTGAAATTACAGCCATAGCCATAGCAGCACCTGAATACATTGATTTTGACTGAAAGCCTAGCCTGGAGACACTGTATTTAATAAAGCTGCATCGGAGATGTTGCTGTTCTTTACTTACCTCAAACTCTGCTCTAGTTGACGTTCATCAGTGAAACTGTGCTGTGGCTAGTGCACATCCTCATTTTAATTAATGAAGTTTGGGTGTGATGATTTGAAAGGTGCTCGGGTGGATACAGCCACCTACATTTCCTTTGACATATTTCTTTATCATCTCGCTGGACCTCTGAATGCCCATCCACACCAGAGTGCTAGTTAGCAGCAGCCTCCACAGCTTTTGGTGCCTGCTTGAGTAAAGTTGTGTCACCATTTGCTCCTAGGTAGCAAAACCTATAAGCACGATGATCAGCTTTAAGTAGGTACCAGAGGTCTGTTTAAAATCACGGGAGTTTTTAATGTCTAAAGTCAGTCCCGTGGCTAAGTCTTTTACTGAGGAATGGCGGGCAGTTTCCAAGGCTACCTGAAGGGCTTTGCTGCACCTTGCTTAACAAGAGTGAACAGAAGTGGAGGTCACTGGCAGCCCACGGAGCACAACTTCAATGGGATTTCCTCTTGTAAAGAGCCACTTTTTCCTTAGTTCATCAGCAGTGCCCCTCAGAGGCTTTGACATAGAGGGGAAAACTTCTCTTGCAGCCTAGTGCTTCCCACCATCATCTGCAATCTCTCCTTGACAGTGCACTGGGACAATTTATCACAGTGCTGGGAAGCCAGCCACTTCCCTGTGCTTTTAGGCTCTGATGAAGGCTGATTGAAGATTGGGAAACAGTTTAATGAAACATTTTGCAAAGCTTGGACCTCTCCACAATGTGCTTTGGACCAGTCCTTCCTGATTCTCCTGGTATCACCTGGAGGTTGCAGGCAGTCAGCTGCCACGGAGAGGGGTCCTGCTTGTAAGGGACTGCTACTTGTTCTGCAGCACTCACGTTCTCTGCTCGCAGCACCTTGCTTCTGACATGGGTGTCTCTCTGAGTGCTTAAGTGTGTCCTGCTTCCGAACTGTGCATCCATATGCTGCCTGCAGTGAATAATTCTCAAGGGTTGTTGTTACTGCATAAATATGCAACCACTCGGAGGTCTGCCCCTCCTTTTCCCTGTTCTAGGGTATGTACAGCTGGAGCTCCCTGCTCTTTAGGCTCTGCCCTTTGGCATCATCTGTCTGTGTCATTTTTGAGGAGAAACAAAGTGTCTTGGAACCTGTTTAGGGCTCTCATAGCCTCAGCAATCTGTGTCGTTGGATCCTTCACTCCAAAGCCCAGTGATAGATGGACATCCTTGATTAACCCTTCCTTGCCAGCTATGGAGTTGTGCTTTTTTGCTGTGGATTTTAGAGCTTCTTCACCTGTGTCCTGCAAGATGATGTCCCAGGAGATACCTGCTTTAGGGACCAGCCAGAGATCCATGCTGAGAGCGGGGTGGAGAGTGAAGAGGAAGCATCTCCCTGGAGAGGTTCTGGATCACTCGAGCTGCACGATCACCTAATGGGAAGAGTGAAAGGAACATGAGGCCTTCTGTGCTTTTTATTCTGCTTTTAACAGCATCTTTCCAGGACTTTCATCCATGGCTGATGTGGGAGGCTCCCTTTTCCTGTGGCCAATGGGTGTGCTATGAGGCCCATCCTGTCATTGAAATGGGCAAGAAGATCAATGATCACACGCTCTGTATTGGCTTAAGTTTGGCTGGCCTGACCTTGGCTGGCCTCCAGATAGCTCAGCTGGTTTTCACAGAACCGTGAAGTGTGGAATATGGTCATTTAAATTTGAAGAGTTCCTGTATCTCCTGCGTGCAGCTACAGTGGGGAAAGTGGGACGAGTTATAAAAGTAATTTCTTCAAGTCACTGATTGCAGTGTTCTTGACATACTTAAGCATACAATCTCTGATTGCTGCTTTTGTGGAATTAGTGCAGCTGATGAAACTGAACTATTTTATTGCTCTACAACATATTTCTATGTTCTTCCTGCTGTTGCCCTATTTAGCACCATTTCAATATATACCCACCACTATTGATACCACACAGCTATCCCACTGTGTATCAATCAGGGTTTTTTGGAGGGGCGTGGGGATAGTAGAAGGGGAGAAATAACTTTGGTCACAGAGACTTATGCAGAGAAGGATCTGCTCTGATACATTGATATCTCCCAGAGCTTCTTACAATTGGAACAGAGACAGCAGGCAGCATTGCAGTCTGCCTCCCAAATGTGTTTAATCACAAATCAGGCTTTAATGTTCAAGTAACAGACAAATACTGAAATGCCTCATAAGAAACAAAAGGAGCAGGCAGGATTTTAAAAGGGGGAGAAAAAAGTACAAATGAGGAAAATTAATCAGTAGTTCTAGAACCATTAAGATTTTCAGAATATGAGACTTTTGTCAGTAAAAGAGACCAGGTCTCTGCCCTTGAGCTTGTTTAAGCAGTTAATCTATATCAACTCTTAGTCTTAGGGATCACTCAGAGAAATTGTGCATCTCCGAGTGTTCAGAAATACATTTGTGCAAGTATAAAGGCAAGGTCAATTGGCAGTGGAATTAAAAGCTGCAGACTCAGGTCAGACCTTAATGCAGGTCTTCCAAAGGTGAGCATGTAACACCATGAATGTATACCTATGTATGTATTGTCTGTCAGCACTGCTGTCAGTTTGCAGCTACTCAGGAGTGGACTCACAGGAGCCAGGCCATTGGTTTGGTGTCACAAACCACATATTCTTTGCCTCCTCTGTCCATAATGAGCTGTGTCCTCATTCCTAATAGTAGTTTGGAACAAGATTGGAGATTCTTTATTTTCTTTTAAATTTACTAGTATCAAAAGTAAGCCAAAGACTTCAGACTGCAATTCAGAGAAGACACTTTCAGTTGCTTCATGCTTTCCTCCTGCTCTTGTTCTCTACCACCTTTCCTTGCCTGCTAGCTATGAAAAAGAGACAGCTTTTAAACAACGTTTCATGGTCATGCTTCTCAGTTTCTTTAATAAGGGTGTCTGAATAATTTCCTGTAATTTTGATGCTTTTCAAAGCAAAATGCACCAGTGGCATTTCTCAATACTCTCTTGTCTTAGCATGTCTCTGCTATGCTTTGCCCTTGGCTTCCAAATTATGTATAGAAATCCTCCAGATTTGTTCAGTTGTGGATTGGGAACAAGGGTGTAGATAGAGGTGGGCTCTGCAGACTGCTAAGGACTCACAGGAGGTTGCCATCCTGCTGCCACTGGGTAGTAGATTCATAGAGTGGTTTAGGTTGGATGGGGCCTTTAAAGGTCATCTTATCCAACCCCTCTGCAGTGAGCAGGGACATCTTCTGCTGGAAGTCAGTAGCTTTCAGGTTTGCTGGTGAAGCTGTTTTTGTGAGTGTTCCTGCTGTTTCAGCGCTCAGTGTTGTCCAGTTTAGCAGAGACCTGTTTGCTTAAGTGTGTCCTCAGCTCTCTTGAACTCAAACAGGTTGGGGGTGCTGTGGCTGGCTATAGAGCTAGGCTGGTAGGCATGTTTGGCAGGTGGTGTGGGAGGAGGAGGATTCAGCTGTCATGGTCACAGGTATGGTTTGACTCCCACAGGCTGGGAGGGGGCTTCAAGGCAGTGTAGCTCGGTGGACCCAATACTGATGATGAAAGGCTTATGTCCTCTTAATGTGGAGTTTTGCCCTCTCTGCCAGGCAGGGTCCTAGGCATTTGATTGATGATTGTTTGGGAGTGTGCTCCTGAGCCTGGGGTCAACAAGTCAGAGTTGCTCAGGTGGGAAGGGACATGTAGGGGTCTCTGCTCCAACCCCCTATCCATAGCAGGGCTGGCTCTGGAACCAGACCTGGCTGCTCAGGGCTTTTTTCCAGGCAGGTCTTTGAAAACCTCCAAGGATGGAGCCTGTACAGCCTTTCTGGAAAACATGATCCTGCTTCACTTTTCACCTTGAGCATCTTCATGGTGAAGACCTCTGTGTATCCAGACAAAACTGCCAGTGATTCACTTTCTGACCACTGTAACACACTGTAACACAGAATAGCTAGGCTTGGCATGGGCACCACCAGTATGGATGCTTGACAGTGACTGTGGATGGATAGAAACTGTGCCTTGAAATTAAAGGTTTGTTCATTGTGAGGATCGCAGCACTTGGCAAACAGGTGGATGGTAATATAGTTATATGAGATGTTGTGTCATGGCAATGAATGGAGTATAAATAGGAAAAATAGAAAAATGCCATACACTTTCTGATAAAATCATGTTTATCTTTCAGTTACATAACTCAATGTTGGTTTTTAAATGGAAAAAAGACCTTTAAAGTAGCCAGAACAAGTTAATGGAAAAGGAGAAAAAGGGAAGGTACTAAGACGTAAACCAGAGAGTCATACCTCCTTCGGTCTCTGTGAGGCCTCTGGGGGATGCTAAGTCCAGTTGTAGTAGTCCTGTCTGACAGCTGTAGTGTTTACAACCTTGAATCATCTTGTGAAAGTCAGTGGCGGTAGCCCTCTGGGCAGAACCTGAAGTCAAGCTCATCTCAGAGGGCTTCGGGCCAGGCTGCAAGTGAGAGGTGTCAGGTCAGGGCCCCCAGGAGAGAGCTGTTAGCTGAACAGTGTGATTCCAATGTTGTGCTCTGGTCCAGGGAGGTTGAAACCAGGTTGGGGCTTCTTTTCATTGAGGTGACATTGAGGGGAATTTGTTTACCATCTGGCTGTAAAAATTTGGAAAAAAAAGCGAAGAAATAAATTTGAGCTTGTTTTTTATAAAAGAGAACATGTGCAGTCAGCCAGCATCTTTTATTTTTCTGCAGCATGTCTACAATAGATGCAAGTCTGCCTATTTGAGTAACATGCATCTGACAGAAAGTAATAGCAGCAGTTTATGTTCCTGTATGTTTTCTTTCTGTGAGAGTCTTGGAATATTTCACAGGGAGGACCAGCCAATGGAAACTGTGCCTTTAGCCTGGGTTTGCCAGGTGGTCTGGTCTGCAGCATGGCCGGTGGTGGGAAGGCGGTGTGAGGGCTTGTGGCAGGAGCTTTCTAGGCCAATCTCATTCCTAAAGCCCACTTTGGGCTGTGCAGGCAGGGGGTGTGTGCAGATGGCATTGATGCTGCTCTGGTCATCTTCAATAAAAAGCTCAGTGTGGGAGGGAGGGAGCAAGGACGCTTGTGGTAGCTTGCTTGGTCTGGTGAAATGTGGCAGTTGGATGCACAGGGAGGCACTGCCCAGACAGAAGAATTACTGGAAGGACACTTTCTGTTGTGCTAGTGGAGTTAGCAGACTTTTATAGTCTGTGCTTGAAGCTGCATGCTCAGTTTGCTAAGTCTGGAAAGGGGCAGTTGCTCACAGTTATTTCCTTTGGATCTGCTGGGAGTGGAGGGACTTTTCCTCCCCCTAGTTCATGCCCTCAGCACATGAGGAGCCCATGGGAACTCACTTGCATGTGCTTGTGGTCAGTCTTTCTCTACCCAACAGGTAGGGGAGCACTGGAGGGAGCAGGCAGTGCTGTCTCTGCTGGTGGTGCTCCTCCAGCTCTGGGGGAAGGATGGCAGAGCCATGGGCTGCAGTCTTCTTGGGCAGGGTGGGAGGGATGGATGGGGATTGTGGAGGTCTGTCTGTGGTACAGTCTCCGCTGCCTGGCCTCACCTAGCTCTGTGGCTCTGAAGAGGTTTCTTCATGAGCTGTGAGGAGGTGTGTCCTCTGGGAAGGGAGGGACTGAGCCATTGAACAAACTGTGGGCTTTGACATGTCATCTGTCATGCTCCTCCTGAGAGTGAGGGAAGAGGCAGAGTCTTGGTCTCATGCTGGTGTAAGCTGGAATTTTTTCTTAGAGTGAAAGGAGTCGTGCCCGTGCCAGGTAACGTGGGGTCAGCTGCTCAGTCAGCCCTAAATTTGAGCCTCAAGTTCATGGCTGCAACTGCATTTCATCCTAGTGGCAAGGAACTGGAAAATGCAGCCTGGGCCAGTGCGTGGAGACGTGTGGGGCTGGGAGAGTAACCAAGGAGGCCCTGGGCAGAGGTCTAGGAGAGAGGAGCAGTGTGGTTCACGGTCTGATGGTGTGGTAGATGTAGCCAGAGGGCTCCCAGTTCCTTCTTCTTTGATGTCCTGTCCCTGTGCTTGGGCAGCTATGCACTTGGCTGGGGCAGGGGACCTGTCTGCCCAAACTCTGCCTTTTTATTTTTCCAGCGGGGCCAATTTTCACCCCAGGCTGTCCCCTGAACCAGCAAGCGGCTGGCCTGCCTTGAGCACCGGCACATGTGCTGGGAGGGCAGTGCATGGCTGTGGGGTGAGGTCTTTCCTTAAGGCAGCGCCATGGACTTTGCTCAGTCCTTTGGTAGGTTTAAGCCGACTGTGCCACTGTGCTTTTTTCCATACTGTCGGGCTTTATGCTGTGACAGGTACCTTCTGTCTTCTCGGTGTTGGCATAAAAACATAGACAGCGGATCACGTACCCTGGCTAATTTAACAGGAGTGTGGTTTGAGTCAGGTTTTCATCCTGGGTGATCAGGCCATGCCTGGATCAGGTGTTAGTGACAGGGGACCAGTGCATCAGCTGTAATCCTGCCTCTGCTCAAGGACTGTGGCTGTGAGCAAACTGCTCGCTCTCTACTTGGCTGTGCAGAAGATGGGGATAATACTTGCCTCACGGGGGTATTGTGAAAGTTAATTTGCTAATTATTTATAAAGCACATTGGAGTGCTGCTTCAGTTCTACACAGTGTTATGATAACATCTAATTAGTAATTCCTCATGATGCTTCATTTTCTTTCTGCTATAAATATTGGCCTAATATAGGGACAACTCCTCCTGTGCTAGTCATCTTGATGACTCAGAGGGAATAAGCAAGCTGGATTTGGTTTGTAGATGGTCTCTCCCCCTGCCCCCTCCTCCTATGCCATCTTACCCGTACGAACAACGTCCCCTTTGGCAACCTGCTGCCTGGACAGTGTCTGTCGGAGGGCTGCGGCTTGGGGAAGAGTCATCCCTTGAATGGAAATGTCAGCCCTCCAGCAACCTACGTGCTTTTCCTGGGCTTTCCCATCCTTCTCCAGCCTCAGGGCTCTGGGCACTTTCTTGCTGGGCTGGGGCAGGTGAGGGATGGCAGGAGAGGATGGAAGAGCTGCCAAGGGAAGATCTCTGCCCTCCATTTCAGTGGGATCTGGACCAAGAACTAGGATAACAGGATGCAGGATTTTCTCTTCTCCTCTAAGCTTTTTTTTTTTTTTTTTTAGTTTCTTTCTTTCTTCCTTTGCATATGTTTGCATGCCATATTGTGCTGCTGTATCTCATGTTGTAGGCACCATCTTGTCTTTGCTTTGGCCAGAGCTGTTACAAGATTTCATGTGGCAGTGTGTTGTTTTTCCTCCTGAAAATAAATAATGCTCAGAGACCTTTGCTGTGCAACGCACAATGCTGGTTTTGCCTGGCTTTGAGTGGCTTTAGGCTTTTTTGAAGGTGTGAATATCCTGTATGTTTAATACTTCAATGCAGTGAATTCAAAAGCTTCTGATACCTATTTTTAGTGTTGAGAAATTTTGACAACTAATGTAAACCTACAATATCCATCCTTTGACAGCATCATCACCACTGTACAGCTTGTCACTCTCATTTTGAGATGATTTTCCAACAAAATTAAAACTATTTGCAGGGATGTGGTGGAAGCGTGTTAGAACGCAGCATGGAAATGACAGCAGCTACCGCCTAGTTTCTTCCAAAGAAATGAGAGGAGGTGTTTGGTCTTGAATAAAATGTTCCTTCTCGAGCCTTCTCATTGAAAAAGGAAACAGTTGCTGTTTCATTAAACTCTGGCTTACCATTGCACCACTCGGCAGTTGCGGTAAGGACTGAACGGGCTCACGGGCGCTGCTGCGAAGCTTGTGCAACATGGGGTGTGACAGTGGTACCCGCTGCCCCAGTCGGGGGGGAGCTGGCTTGGTGCCACCATGCACAGCTGGACACTGTTGGGCACCCTATAAAACCATCCTGGTGCTGGGGAGGTGCAGAAGCTCGTGGCGACTCTGTGTACGTGTGTGCGCATGTGCTTGTGTGCATGTCCAGAAGAGCTTCACCATTGCAGGTATTTTCTTGAGGCTAGATGACTGAAGCAGGCCTCTTCTATAGATATTAATCCTCTATACACAGAGGTGTGTATTTTACCTGCACGCACCTGGATGGTCCCAGTAAAGAGGAGGAGCCCTACCTTTTCCTGTCTGCAAGCAAACTGCTGGTGTACGAGCTGCAAAGTCTGTGCGACAACTGCCAGCCACAAGCAGTGTGATTAAATGCAAACCTTACATTTTAACTTGTGTTTGCTCCAGAGGTGGTTCATGTCTCTTGCCATTTGTCTTGGTTTCACAGGGAAGGGTGCTGGCTCATCGCCAGCATCCACTCCCTTTCTCAACTACCCTTGCAGTGTAACAACAGGGATCAGTTTTCCCATGAGTTGATATATCTGCTGACCTCTCCAAAAGGGGAAAAAAACCCCCCAGCCCTGGAGTTCATTACCTTTCTTCTGTAGAGGCTGAAAGGGAACTATTTGTGGCTGAACAATACCTGCCTTTCACAGCTCCCTTCCTGATCCCAAATAGAAACATGAGGCCGAGAAAATCTTTCAGATAACAGGGAGTATGGGTACGTTCGATCTAATATGATTTTTCACGGTGTTAACATTCTTTAATTGTCAAGGGTTGGTTTGCAGGTTTTTATTGGACAAAGTGAAGGCAGGAAAAGTTAAACATCGATTTGAGGGGGTAGAAGTGATTCTGATGGTGTTGTGACGGTTTTCCACCAGTGCCCTCTTGTGAGCTTCTACATCACAAAGATCCAGTTTGAAAGCTGAGGCTTTAAAAAAAAAATGCAGGCTAAGTCGACTTTCTTCCTCAATTTATTATTGAATATAAGATGGCTTGAGCCAAACTGTGTCCCCACCTACACAAAGACAACCCTTTGCTTTAGCACCACTCTGGATCACAGTCCCTCCTGCCAGATGCAAGAGGCTGCACAGGCACAAGTGTGTGTGTTGCTCCCAGGACAGGGGGGTTACCAAGGTGAAAGCCAGCGCGTGGCTTGGCCACACCACCCACAGTGATGTGCAAGAGCTGGCTTGAACTTTGAAGCCCAGGTTGCATTCACAGGGCTGTAATTTACAGTGTTATGTGAAAAAGGAACTTCATGTTGCAGTAACGTGTGCTGGAGTGTCTGCCTGCACCACCAGATTGGTTTGTGGTTATGGGACGTATGGAGTAGCACCGAAGCTGGCGTTGGGCATCAGCACCTTTGTGTTCCCCTGCGGTTGTTCCTGGCAGATGGTAGGTGCCTGCTGGGCTCTAGGTTGTGTCCTGAAACGTGCTTGGCCAAAGCAGGCAATAATGATGGTGGCTGGGACCATTTAGAATCTCCACTGTGGCTATTAAGGACTTGAAGAAAGAGCTGAGTGGCTCCAGTTGTCTGGAGGATGGAGACAGGACGCTTCTCCAAGGCATCTGTTTGCACAGGTGGAAAATCAGACAGATAAAATCTTGAATTTTTGAAGCACCTTGGCTTTGTAAAGTAACCTATAGTTAAAGAGATACGGTCTGTGTAGCCCTGTGCAAGCGCATCTGATGTTCTTCATATCTTACCTTCCTGCTGTGCTCAGGGTGAGTCATTGTACTGAAGTGACTCCCAACCATTTTTCTGTCCAAAGTGATAATCCATTGTTAAAATGATATTAACTCATGTGTGCTAATTAGCAGGTGTGCCAGGGTGTGAGAAGCCCGGGGCCTGGGATGTTAATTAGGGTTGATAAATACACCTTTATGCAGGATACGGACTTGGCTACTGTCTGATGGGAGTCTCTGTCCCTTCCTTTCACCATGGAGGAGGTACTGTCCTGCAGTGGACCGTGCCATGTTGGGGGGACCTTTCTCCTCTGGGCTTTGTGGCAGGTTCTCCTCGTCTCAGCTGGTATCTGTGGTGTGTATTTTACCTGTGGACTCCCTGTAGGGTTGCTGGGATTTGTCTTGCTGACACTGGGAGAAAAAGGGGCTTTTCTCAGTGCTATCATCTTTATTCAGCTGAGAAGGAGGAGGGTAAATGCGTGCCCTTTTCGAGCTGCAGGGGTTAGCTGATGGCCACTTCTTCAGGTTCCTCCAGTTGTCCAGCTCAGCGGCTGGTGTGGTTGTCTCTAGCCTGTTTTGGGTGGAATATGCTAGGTTGTCTTAAAACAGGTTTTGGTAGGTCTTCACTAATCGCTTAGTGCAGGAGAACGTTAAGATTTATATAAGTTGGCTTGTGCGTCTTCAGAGGAAGCCCACATCAAAAGGCGTGTATCCAAATGCCTCAGCCGAGCCGGGGTGACGGGGCTGGGTCCTGGAAATGCCTGTTCTCCCGCAGCGGGCAGGCGTGGGCTGACAAGCCGCGGCACGGCCTGCGAGGGCTCTGGGCAAGGCTGTTGTCAGCCGGCCGCTCCGCTGTGTCCCCAGGCGACCAGGGCCGCCTGCTCTCTGCAGCCTGGGCCCTTGTGGGTTGCTTGCATCAGCCAGGCTTCCTGGAAGGCCCATCGTCTTGTTTCTCAGCAAAGCTTTGGAGGAAGGCAGGTTGGCTAGTCCGTGGCCAGGGAGAAGGCTTCCCTTGCCTCTCCCTCCAGCCCCTCCTGAGAATTGCAGCAACAACTACATCCACCAAGTGCTGTATCTACAAAAGAGCCCAGATCTTAGCTACATGATGGCATCTTTAATTCTTCTGGCCATCTCTCTCCATACATCAGTCTTGCTATTTATTACTTGCTGTTTCTTATTCCAGTGTTACGAGTCACAGTGGGACTGTCACACTGGAATAAGACCCTGCTTATCTTTTATCCATCTGCATTGATTTAAAATCCACCAGTGATCAAACCAACTTGGGACTTGCTGACTTCTGACTTAGTTGTCTGAAACTTTCTGAAAGCAGCTCTTACAGGGAGGAGGGCACATGGAGTTCATGTTTTGTTGGGAGTCACGGCCATGCCAAGGATTTGCTATAGGTAACAGCGAATCACAGAATCACACAATGTCAGGGATTGGAAGGGACTTCAAAAGATCATCTAGTCCAATCCCCCTGCTGGAGTGGGAACCTAAATGAGATCACACAGGAAGGCGTCCAGGCGGGTTTTGAATGGCTGCAGAGAAGGAGACTCCACAACCTCCCTGGGCAGCCTGTTCCAGTGCTCTGTCACCCTCACTGTAAAGAAGTTTCTTCTCAAGATGCCCTAAACTGCCGTGACAGAGTGCAAATTGACCTAACACTGGCAGGAAAAGGGTGTGCCTCCTGTAGTCTTCTGAAGCTGAAAAATGTTTCAGACAATCGCTTGTGATCTGTTGTAGTAAGCATATATGTTCCTCTTTCAGGACTGGAACGTAATTGCTTTGTATCTATGGGTGCTTGTGTGCACGCACTCCTGTGTATACTTACACCTCGGTTTCCGTGTAATGGCAAAGCTGTTTTGGTGGGAGCCATTAAGGGTGGATGGCGTTGGAGCTCTGAATGCGGCTCAGCCTGTCGGGCTGTTCGAATGGGCTGAAGATGGCGAGTGCTGGCCGTGCCCGAGTGAACCCGAAGGCAGGTAGCAGCAGCCCCTGTTGCCTTCTGAGTCACTCGTGGCTCACCAAACCTGCTTGCCTGCTTGAGGTTACCGGCGCTGAAAACTTCCGGAGGAGGGAGTCCTCTCCTCTGGGCTTTCTCTCCTTTGTTTCTCCTGCCTGGCCCACAAATAGGAGCTGTTGGCTATGCTCGTTCAGTCTTCAAATTAACCATAAGGCTAAGGATCAATTGTTTCAGTGCTTTCTGGTCCAAACGGTGCATCTGGTCCCATCCATCCCTCCTTCAGCCCTTTCCTGCTGTTGAGGTGGAGGACTCTGATGCTTCTCAGGAGGGCCTGCGGTCACGGGGGGACCTGGTGCTTTCTAAGCGTGGGCAGATTTATCAGAAACATCTGACGCTGCAAGTACTTAGATGTAAAGTTGAACCAGAGCTGCTGTTTGAAGTGGGCTAAAGCTGACTGCTGTACCAGGAAACTTGGCTTGTGTGCCTGTTTCTGATAATGGGATGTGTAAGAATGATTGTGCTGCATCAGATCACTTCAACTATCTCATCTCTGGTTGCCCCAAAATAGAGTCATCTCCTCCCATCCTTTCCTCCAGCATCCGTAGCACCCAGGCATGCATGTGGAGCCCCACAGCCTCTACAGCTATTTAATCATTGCAGTGGCACAACAGTGCGTGTAACTCTCTTGTGGGAGGGAGAACTGCCCTCCTGCACATACCTTTTGCCATTTTATTTATTTTTTATTTTCCTAATGACTTTGTCCTTTTCTCAGTTCATGGTCATTGCTGGGCTAGAGAGGGGAGAGCTGCAAGAATATGGTTATCGCTTCATACTCTCTATTTTTTGAAGTATCATGCAGAGTTGTAAATGTTAATTTACTAATTTGATTTCTGTTTGTAAAAGTATTTACTGTGTTGTCTGCTTCATTCCAAGAATAGTTTGATACCAGTTTTTCTTCTCCTCTGTAATTGGTGTGGAGTCAAGGTAGGGGAATTTGGTGGATAAACACAGCTGGTTTAGGTTCTGTATTGGTTTTTCTTATTTATAGCAACCATTAAACAGCCCTGATCTTGAAGATGGTGCTGCTCAAATCCTAATCCAGAGACAGTTACATGGAAGTAGTAAATTAAGTAAAACCAGATCCATGAATAATTTTAAAATCCCTTTAGTTCCTGATCCTGCAAACACTTTTGCACCTGTGGACAGCTTAGTGGGAGGCAATTGCCTGTGCGTTTTGAACGTGCGTCCTCTTACAGAAGCCCCATCCAGATATGTACCCAGGGAGAAATCCTCAGGACATAAAGGAGTTGAGGGAAGCAGCAAAAGGTGCAGAGTAGGTCAGAAGATTTTTTATTTTATGCCTTGCTGGTGAATTGCCCCCTGAAAATGCAGTGAAATGCCAAGGGCGATGCAGTTTAGCAGCGTGAAGAAGGGGACCATGCGGCTGGTTCACGCGTAGCTGATGTGCAAGTCTCCTCTGTGGGTTGACTGGGTATTTCAGTTTTTGGCTGCTCTCACAGTGTGTCAGGCTGGTGAGTTAAAGTCACCCTGGAGGGGTGTCCTTAGGAATTCAGATTTCGGGAGCCAGTGGACTGAGTGGCAGCTTGTCTGAAGCCTGTGACACGAGGAATTAATCAGGAGAGGGAGGAAGGGAAGGAGGGAGGGAGGGATGGCAAAAACCCAAACCTTCAAACACACCCAATTGACCCATCTCATCTCAGCATGAAACTTAACAAGTTACACCCACTCTGAAGCAGAAGGAGAATGAAACGCTGGCGCTTCCTCCTTTCTGTTAGAGCCAGCCAGGGCTTGGGAAATACAACAGGCAAAGATGTTTGTGCTGTTGATGGTGAGCGGTAAGTTGCTTCACAAATGACATTAACTTTTGCTTGTGTTGTGTGTGCCGGGCTGGGGGAATGAGAGCAGCTGAAGCTCAGCTAAAGCTGGGAAAATGTGTCTGTGGGGTGTAGCATCATTGTATTGTCTAAGATGCTGTGTGTCCGGGAAGCCTTGTAAGGCTTTTCTTTCTTAACTTCTGTCTTTCCCTGGCACGGATGGAGTTGTTGCTTTCTCCGAGTCGCATGTTGTTTGCTTTTCTAGGGTTTGCAGCACTTACAGGTAGTAGAAGCACACCGGGTTCAGCGCAGACACCGAGAGCTCAAACTGATTGAAAGGGAGCTGGGGACTTTATAGCTAAATTCCCTACGAGAGAAAATGTAGTATCATGTTACTTATTAAAGATGCTTCCCTTCTCCAGCTGTCTGGCTTTATTTTCAGTAATTACAGGTTGCCATGCTCTTTAATTGTTTAAAATGAGCCCCGTGAAAGGTTTCAACTTGAATTGAGCTCTGTTAGATGTTTCTGCGAGGTGGGGAAAGCTGAAGCGTTGTGAAGGGCAATGCTGCTCTGCTTTTCAGTAGGGGTGGGAAGGCTGGGTTTGGTGGGGTCCCGCACTCGCCAAAGACCCGATACCTCTGCAGAAGCAGGGGCTGGGGGAAGCTTTTCCATATCAGGTTGCTCATTTTTCTCCTAGTTACTTCTGCGATCGCTTACCAAGTTATTTTATACGCAGGTTACTATCTTTAAATCTAAATTGCCTAATTCTTGGGTTGGTGACAGGAAATGTGAGTACAGAGCCCTGGCCCTGCAATTACTGTGACTAAGCATTAGGACTAATAACCAAGCAGGCAGTGTTGTCTCCCGGCCCAGCTCTTCCCTTACCAGTTGGCTGCCGTCGAGGGGCCAGCTCGCCATCCTCTCTGGGCTCACCATCCCAACTCACTGTTTTCAGGGCTGCTGAAGAAATGTTGGATATGGCTTCTGCTTCCTGAGGGGCACAGGCTTGCTTTCCAACGGGCAGGGTTCAGACCTGATTCAGAGCTGCGCTGCAATCCATCTGCCATGAGTAATCCTCCCGTGCAGAGGCAAAGTATCATGCGTACCTTTTGGGGGGAATTAAGTCACGCTGTAGCTGTTGGAAATGTTAGTGCTTTAATCGCTTTGTTTAATATACCAGAAACCCATTGTCAAGGTGGCTATTAATTCCTTTGACGGTGTTTTCATATTGCGGGAGTGATTTAAATTTTCACATGTGGTTAGTGCAGTGGAACGAAGAAAGCAAGTTTTGTGGGTGTTGGTGGGTTGCTTGTTTTTCCCCAATCCTTTTGGAGTTAAGTGATCTGTGCGTTACAAAAAATGTGTGGAGAATTGCTGTATTAATCACAGCAAACGGAGCTAAGGAATTAAGTGCCGAAGTGTGGCGTGCCTGGTTATGCTTCCTAGGGGAACTTGCTCTTTAAAGGGTACACTTCTGTTTTTAAGAGGGTTCCAACTTGTTTTAAGGCAGAAACACTTTATTTTTCCAGAATGCCTCTCGGAAAAAATCTGCCAAACCGCAAATTTGCATCATTTAAGCATTTGCTTAAGCTTTATGCTTTTGCTCTGGGAAATCAGTGGTAGGACTCCTGCTGGCATCCGCGGCGTAGGAGAGACATTGGTTTTGCACCATTGCAGCAGTGTGAGCAAGCCTATTAGGCATCAGTCTCTGGAGCAGACTCATTTATCTTTAGATGAAGTTACACATTATAGCTTGAGTTGTAGGTACTGGCCATCTGAAAATGAAAATACAGATAGTTTCCTGCAGGATCAGTGATCTGGACTGGCCCAGCACGGGGTGCAGAGAATGCCTGGGCAGGCAGGAGGATTGGGGGGCAGAAATGGGAGCTCTCTGCTTGGGGCAACAGATCGGTTGGGGTCTAAAGCGTGGCCGCACCGTGCGTGTCGAGGCTCTGTGGCATATGGCAGCAGTGAGCCCTTTGTCATTTCCCCTTCACTTTGGCCCTGATCAGTTAGCTGGTTCTGGTATTTTGCCATGCTGTGAGGATTAATAGCGCTAAAAAAATAAAGGGTCTTTGGTGGGGGGGAAAAAATAGGTCACTAGAATAACATAGCAGTTCCTAAACAATTTATTAAAAAAGAATAATTCAATGCAAAAGCTGTGATGGAGTCAAATCTTTAAAAGAATTTGGCAAGAAAAAGGACAACTCTCTACTGATATGTCTTTCTCGGTTTTATTTTGTTAAACTGGCAACTATGCGGTGTGTTCCAGTGAGTTTTATGGCCCAGTAATCCATTGCTGGATGAGGGGAATATATTATTTATAGATTAGAGTGTTTTAACATCCTAGCATGGGGTTGTTTAAGGAGGTCAGAATACATAGCAGTGGAAATGGGATTAGCCCAGCTGTGCTGCAAACAGTGCAGAAGCAGGGGGAAAAAAGGGAAGTTATCATGTAGATATTTATATTTTTATTGTGCCTCACGAGGCATAGGCCACAGATTTAGGGGTGTATAGAACCAGAATGTAGTTTTGCTTGTTATTGCTTGCAACATCTCAAATTTTAATTGAATTGTAAACAAACACAAACATCCTTTTTCCCTGGCTCAGCAGGCTTGCTCTCTACTGCTTGCTTATTTGCTTTCTCAGTGGCATCGTGTCAAAGGACTAGGGAAAGGGGGAGCATTTGTGATGACTAACAAACCCCTCTTCCTTCCAGGGGAAGCTGTTGTATCGCTCCTGTACATGAAGCCTCCTTCCGTGCTCAGCTCCGTGTGCAGGTCCTGGAATTAACAGCCCCATCGGCCGGTGCTGCGGCTGGTGTGAGAAGCTCGTGGGCAAACGGTAGTTAGTTGATTCACTGCAGAGTGCTTTTAACGTAATTGCTTTTTGAGACTTCCAATTAGGTTTTCAATAAGAGTTGGAATGCGATGTTCTCAGGTAGTTGAAAAAGCCCTCCTAAAACAAGGCAAATAAATGATCCCAGCGTTAGGCAGGGTGTGCACTGGGGCATGTGCAGGGGCAGGGGTCCCAGGTGGCTGTGGTCCTGTGAAGGGTCTCTGTGCCCAGCCCTTGCTTGGCTCAAATGCAACCTGCACTGGAGGCTTGGGGGTCTCGCTGCTGCCAGCATGTGCAGCAGTTCCCGCTTCCCCTCTCTGCCTTCAGTGGTCTTCCCAGCAACGAGGTCTGGGTTGGCAGGTTGGAGGGTAGTTCTTGGGAGACCAGCAGTGGTTTAACTCTTGCATTTTCCAATATTGTCTAGAGTTGGTGTAGATTATGGGGTAATTAAGAGCTCAAACTTACAGTGATGTTAACGGAGTTTAGCAAATTGCCAAATGCTGGGCTGCAGGTACTGTGTGCATGGTGTTAGGAGCACAGCAAATGTGCCATGGTGCAACTTCACCAAGAATGGTATCAGATAAATTGTGTTACCTTGCATTGCCGTAGGTGTACCTGAGTTACAGCTGATGACCAGTACCTCTGTGAGTTGGCTGGGGCCTGACCACAAATCACAGTGGGGATGCAGTGTTTGCAAGTGGGGATGTTTCAGGAATAGTTTGTATCTGTCAAAGGATCAGGCATATGGATTACTTGTGGACATAGGAATGTGTAAGAGCCATGGTAGGTGTGCTCTTCTGCAGAGGTAAGGGGATAGAGGTGATGCTCATGGGCAACCATGGTGATGGGAACAGTAACGTTTGTTTCTGAAGATGCAGAAACATTTTTTTCTAATGAGAGTTGCTCTGCATTTCTTTTCCCCTCCAAACAATTTGGAAATGGTGGTCTTGGTTTCATATAACTAGTGCAAGGAAATGCCTCACTTGTTGAGAGGATTTTATATTGAGTAACAAGCATGGAAACAGCACTTGAATCTTGAATAGCATTGTCTTTATGAAACTTTTTGTTTGTTTGTTTTTTCTTTTCTCTCCGCTCTGTATCAATACTTTTGATGGTAGTCTTGTTGTCCAGATGCATTTTAGCTTATGGGGACAGCCATAGGGCAGTGCAGTGCTGCTGGCAGGGCAGGCAGGAGCCAGGGGACCACGGCAACATCTTGCTCCAGGGAGCCAAATTCTC